>NC_083381.1:11790000-12090000 GCF_031755915.1 Ziziphus jujuba
TTGAAGCTCCTTGAGCAGACTTTGTAGCCAACACAATTCAAAAGTAATATGAGCTAAGGCCCTATACTCAGCTTCAGTACTTGAACGAGCTACAACAGGCTGCTTTTTGGACCTCCAAGAAACAAGATTTGAACCTAGAAAAACTCCATAACCAGCTGTTGACCTTCTATCTGTTCGATCACGGGCCCAATTAGAATCTGAAAATCCATGAATTGCAAGTTTCATAGTTGACTTAATGAACAAACCATGTGTTTCTGTGCCTTTCAAAAATCTTAACAAACATTTACAAGCTTCCCAATGCTGAGAGGTTAGAGTTCGGACAAATTGACTTAGTTTATTTATTGTAAAACTGATATCTAGTCTTGTTAGAGTAAGATATTGAAGAGCACCAATGGTGCTTCGATACAAGTCAAGAGTTGACAAAATATCACCCTCTGTTAAAGACAGAGGTTTACTTAACACCATAGGGGAAGGGGACGGTCTAGCTCCATCCATGTTGGTTTTCTTATGCAAATCAAGTATATAATTGGTCTGTGTCTGCAAGATTCCTTTACTACTTCTTTTTGCTTCAATACCAAGAAAGAAACTCAAATCTTCCAATTCTTTCAGTGAAAATTGAGAATTCAGATCTGAAATCAAATTCTTGATTACATCACCATCAGATTTAGTTACAATAATGTCATCTACATACACCAAAACTAAAGCATAGGCAGATTTAGTCTTTAAATGAGGAATCAGAAATTGTGTTAATAAACCCTTTGCTGAGTAGAGCTCCTTTCAATTTATCATACCAAGCTCGGGGAGCTTGTTTAAGACCATATAATACCTTATGAAGTTTACAAACATAAGTTGAAAACTGGCTATCTTCATATCATTGAGGTTGAGTGTCAAGACCCGTCCAAGATTCCTTCCGGGAACCCTAGACAAGCCCTGATCCCAGGGAAATACCACCGAGCCTTCCAACGGAAAATCCGGCAGCACCTCCCCTAAGGGTAGGACTAACCAAAAATTTCCTGCACTGAAAACACACTTCTATAAACATCCCCTTATTCATCCCACGTTACTACAATTTGTTTCCACAAATTTACAGCACTTCAAATAACAACAGCAGCAACCCAGTGCATAAATAAAACGTAAGTGTCCAAATAGTATACAGAGCTTTATGAAGTGCTAATCAACAGAAATACAACAAAGATGAAAGAAATAATACAACTGAAATGAATGAGTACAAAGGTACTTCTCGAAACACGATAGCAGCGGAGAATTGGTTCGCTCCGGAAGAATGTCTACCACCCCTTGCACCTATGGGAACGGAACTTAAAAACGTGAGATGCTAATCATCTCAATGAGTGACCCTAACTACTAAACACTTTTAATGATAATAATAATAATAGTATAACAAATAAGGGAATTGAATTAATACCAACAATTAATAAATAAATAATAACAGTTGGAAATAATAATTTTCCCTCAAAACTCTCACCAATCACTCCATTTGGAAATGTTCCCTTTTTAAAACGATTTCACAAAACCCGATATTCGTACTTCCCGAAAACCAAGGGATCAAACATTTGATAAACAATAAATAAATAAATACCCCAATATATAATTAAAATGTAATAAATTATAATAAATAATTTTTGAACACCTTTGGGGTTTGAAACTTTATCTGAAAATTTACACTTGATGCACCATACTATATACCAGTGATGCCCTCCGATACCTAGCGTCCCGAGCACCGACTGGCGGGGAGATTAAAGAGAGAAACTTGCAAACGGCACTTCGGCGTCCCGACAGTACCGCTGCTGAAACCGTCATCCCGGCCAAGGGAGGGGCGGTTGTGGCCAATAACAAACTTGCCTGCCCACGGTCCAATGGCAACCACGGGAGACATAATACTTGCACGCTAAACCACGTGTACATACACCAGAACACCAATACTGTATGAGTGCGTCTAAAATAATTATTAAACCAACCGTACCGTTTTCCAAAATTACCGTGGGAAATATATTAAATTTTCACACTTAGCATCCCACATATTTTTATTTAACAAACCGGTACAAAAACATCGATAACAAATAAACCATAATTTTCTCGTAATACGAGGTTCAACAGATAAAATACCGTGGGCATAATTATAAAATTAAACCACCAATTTAACAAATATTTTCATAAAATATTTAAACCAATTATGCCCAAATTAATACTTAAAACCACGTTCGACTATTACCGAAATATACTTTGCTCATGCATAATAAATAAATTAAATCACAATAAAACCATAACTAAATTGTACCACATGAGCATAATTTAAATACCAATTAAACATAATTAATTGCCCAAAATATTTTTAAAGGTGGGTCACTCACCTGGAGCACGTAATTAAACCATGATCCACCATGGGATCAATTCCACGACTCACCCGTGCTCCTAGAACACAGTTCACACACAGTCAAATAAATTAATATTTTATTCGGGTAAATAATACCCGGTACCCGGGAGGTTAAACATAAACGTTAACCAAAATGGTCGAATAGCATACCGAATCGAAGCTCGTGAAACGAGGATCACGGATTCGGTGTTACTTTCCGGTGATCGGACCCGAGGCGGCCGGAATCTCGCCGGAAAGCTTTTGGAATTCAACTCTTCGATTCTCTCAAACCATCACGAATTGGTGGAAAAGGAGGCTGGATTTGGATTCAGGAGGTCGGAAACAGTGGACAAGGATCGGCGGTGCAACTGGGTACTCGCTGGAACAGTAACTTCTGGCGAGCCGTCGGCGGCGGCGGCGCGTTCGGTGGCCGTTGGCTGAGATTTTTGGCAGTTTTGTAGATCAAGGGGAGAGGATTCCAATGGGACTGACGGTGAGGCAAACGGAGGCCGTACGGCGGAGAAATCGGGGTTTGAAGATTTTCGATCCATAGCCGGAAAACGCTCCAATCCCGGCTCGTCGGAGGTCCGGTGGCCGTGAAATTTGGTGGGTAGGCCGGACTTGAGGAGGTGGTGAGGGGTGGCTGGTGCGTGTAGCCTGAAAATGGCCGAAAACAAGGCAAACGACGGTGGCCGATGGTGGAGGGAAAAATCACCGTCGAACTTCGCCGTCTCGATCCGGGCGCGTCCGGCGACCAACGGCCGTGAAATTTTGGGGTTTGGCCGAAAATGGGGGGAGGCTTCCGTCTGGTGGGTGCGTGTAACGAGAATCGGCCGAAAAATTTGAAGATTCCGGTGGCCGGTCGGTTTCTCTCTCTCTCTCTCTCTCTCTCTCTCTCTCTCCTCTCACTCTTTCTCTCTCTTCCCTGAGATTTTTGTCAAATAAAAGCCACAGTGGTGACATTGTTCATCCACGTGGACCAATCATGTGACGACACGTGGCATTTCACTGTTCATCAACTCAAAAATATTAAAATATTACGGTATCCGGCAAACTTCACGCGTCCATAACTTTTTAACCAGATGTCCATTTTAAGCGTGCCACTAGTCTGTGAACTCGTATCGACGAGCACTTCACAACCATGCATGAGTCAAAGCTCATTTCCCCATAAATAAAAAGTCAACTCCGGCACCCCTTGGACAGTTTGGACCTCAACTTGTTTTGCTCATAACTTTCGAACCGTAGCTCCGTTTTCAACGTGCTACTAGTCTACGAACTCGTGCCAATGTGTACTTCATAACGATACCTCAGTCAACCTAGAATTCCATCCGGGTCAAAAAGTCAACTTTTGACCCCTTCGATCAACGGTCAACGGTCAAAGTCAACAGTCAACCTCAGTCAACGTGCAAAAATTTCGACATGGTTCGGGACGGGGTGCTACATTGAGTAAGATAAAATCTTCATTTAGAAAGGCATTATTAAAGTCTAATTGTTTCACATCCCATCCTAGTGAGACAGAAATACTAAGAACCAACCTAGTAGTTGTTGGCTTAATAACAGGATTGAAAATTTCATTAAAGTCAAAACCTGGTTGTTGAAGAAAGCCCTTAGCAATAAATCTGGCTTTGTATCTCTGAATAGTCCCTTTAGCACTCCTTTTGATTCGAAAAACCCATTTGTGACCAACTAAGTTCATATAAGGATTGTAAGGTACCAAGGACCATATCTTGTTGTTAACAAGAGTTTCAAATTCATGATCCGTAGCAGCCTTCCATCTATGATCTTTTAACGCATCTTGAACACTAGCTTGTTCAACATCAACTTGACTGTTAACTACTTGAGTAAGAGTAAAAACTTTAAGTTTGAAAATACCATTGTTTGACTGTGTATGCATAGGATAAGTTGAAGCATAAGAGTGTTTAGTGACCTTGTCCATGTTAGATAGATTAGAATCCAATTCTGCAGAAACCATAGGCAAACTAGTATTCATAGGTATAGTAGAAAGAATAAATGAACTCTGCTCGATAAGAAAAACTAATCATTTGGAGAGGAAGTATCAGTAGCGGCAACATGATGTTGTCTATTTAAGGTATGAGAATTATCAAAACAACTGTGTACAGGACTGTCATTACATGACACAGAGTTCGAAACAAGATTGTGAGGCAATGATCTGAGAAGAACCAATGGAGCTGTTGAAAACTTGGGATTATGAACAGGAGATTATACCGCTAACTTAGGCTGCAAGTAACCAGAAGAAAAAGGAAAAATTTTTTCATTAAAGTTAACACTCCGAGCAATATAGACTTTTCTTGTTTTATCCAAATGCTTGTAACCTTTGTGATCTTCACTATAACCGATGAACACACATCTGTCAGTATGAAACTGAACTTATGAGACTAAAAGGGCCTTAAAAAAGGATAACATGCACTCCCAAAGACCTTTAAAAAATTATAATTAGGAAGTTTCTTGAACAACACCTGATATGGACTCTTAGAGTCAAGAACAGCTGTAGGAAGTCTATTAATCACATAAACAGCAGAACTGAAGGCTTCCCACTAATACAGTAATGGCATGTGAGCTTGAGAAAGAAAACACAGACCGACTTCAAAAATATGTATGTGTTTTCTCTCAGTTCGTCCATTGTGTTGATGCATATATGGATAAGAATGCTGAAAACTAATGCCAACCTGGTTCAAGTAAGGAAGAAAAGACCTATACTCTCCTCCCTAATTTGACTGCAGCAATTTAATTTTGGTCTCAAATAGCCTCTTAACCATTACATGAAATTGTTTAAAAATAGATAAGGCTTCAGACATAGTTGTCATGGGATAGATCCAGATAAACCTGGAATAATCATCAATGAAGTGTATATAATATCGATAACTCTCTTTTGAAACTGTTGTAGCAGGTCTCCAAACATCAGTATATATTAATTCTAGAGAAGCAGAAGCTTTTGAATCAGACACAGGAAAATGACAAAGATGATTCTTTCCATATTGACATGCTTCACAAAAACTTGCATTTTTATTAAGAATCAAATTTTGCTTGTACAGTGACAACACTTTGTTGATAATAGCCATTGGAGCATGGCTTAAACATTGATGTGATATGTCAAAATCAACAGTCTTCTTATTTGAACAAAACATACCAGTTTTAGAAGAATCTGAGATACTTGACACCTTATCAACACTCGACAAAGTAAAAACATCAGCATGACTATTTTGAGTACAACTTGCAGTACCAAGAGATGAATTATTGTCCTTCTGTATAGAGGAAATTGTGCCAAAAAAACACATATGCTGCATTCCTCACTGAGTGATTAAAAGCATTCTGAAGAACATTCGATAACGATGTCAAGGAAATGCCACCATCCAGCTGAGTGTTCTTGCAAGGAATTTGCAACTTGTAGAGTCCATCTTCAAGCAGTCCTTGAAGTACCACCTACCCCATCTGCTTATCCTTAATGAAGCACTTCTTAGAATCAAACTTAGCCACAATATTGTTATCACACACTAACTTTGATATGCTTAACAAATTTTTTGCAATTTTAGGTACAACCAGAACATTTTGCAGTAACAAAACATAATTGGGACAATTATGTGAAGAAATCAGTGTATTACCTACACTGGCTATGTCAAGACTTTGATCATTCCCAACAAGAAGCTTGTTATTTTCAGTGTAGTCAAATTGATGAATAAGATTGTTACCATCAACAACAACATGATTTGTCACACCATTATCCAAATACTAGTTTGGATCTCCCATCAAAATTGGTGTGGTAGCAACATTAGCAGATGCCTGTCCTGAAAATCCTCCATTGACAGACTTAGCAACTGAATTATTATAGTTTTGAGAAGTAACAAGTTGACCACGTTCACTATGAAATCCTCCATTACTTATTTGTTGATAGGGAGTTAAGGAATTATAACGGGCAACATTCACAGGTATATTTCCAGCAGCATTCACAGGTACACTTCCACCAAAATAACCAAAATTTGGTGTTGAAATAGTAGTTTGAGATAAAACACCAGGGTGCACACAATTAAGAGGCATCTAAGAAGAGCCACTAAAAACAGGAGAATTGAGCAGTGTAGGACTACTTAGTTGAGAGAACTGAGCATTAAAACCAAGAGACAAAGGACCATATGTCCATGAACCCCTTGAAAAACTGAATTTCCAGAATTAAAATCTCTGTAGGAACACACACTGGCCAAGTGACCAACAATCCCACAAATTTGACATTGAGGCCTCCAATTTCGATTACCTCGTCCTCTGCCTCTATTTCTTCCATAATGACCTCTACCACGAAAATCATCAAAACCTCCCTTCTCATAAAAACCAGACTTTCCAATACCAAAGGCTTTATTATTTGAGGTATTAGAAAATGAACTAGTATGAGTAGTAGAATTCATAGTAGGAGGTGATGAGGGTAGAGCATTATTAGAACCTAGAGACAATTAGTGATTGAAAGCAAAAACAAGATTTGCAGAATGAAACATTGTTACAGTATTATACTGTTCAACAGTTGTTTCATAATGAGAAAGATAATTCTTTACCCTTTGAAGACTAGGCAAAGGAGGTCTGCTTATGTAGTTCATATGCACTGTTTCATATTCAGGCCCTAAACCATTCAGAATGCACATGACGAGTTCTTTCTCTGAAACAAAAAAACCACCAGAACATATCTTGTCGGTAATTTTCTTCATCTTTTTGTAGTACTCAAGAATCGTCATTCAACCTTTCTTTGTCATCTGTAATTCATTTATGAGTTGCAACATGAAGACCTCAGAATGACAAGAGTAAGCTCTTCAATCGTAACCCATAATCTCTTTGAAGTCTTTAATCCAACAAGATTTGCAAGCTCTTCAATCTCAATCGCAATAGTTAACCAGCCTAGCAGAAGTTGATCTTGCAAAATCCATATCTACTGCTTAAGAGAAAACCTAGACAGATTATGATCATTAACCTCTACATCATTATAAATAAACTCTTGCATGAATTGTGGCTCATCAATTAGCATAAACTTGTCAAGCTTGTGAACTCGTAGTATAGGAAGAATCTGAGACTTCCACACCTAGAAATTTTCATTATTAAGCTTTAAGATACTACTGGAGAACAAACATACAGTAATCAAGGAAGCTTCCATTTTCATCACATTTGAAACTCCTGGATTTTCCATTTTCAATTTATTGGATTGTCAATATCGCTGTGATACTATGTTGAAAAACCACCGATTTCAAAAGCTTAAACTGACGGAAGGTAGGTTTTCATTTCATTTATATTTTTCTTTAACATTCTCCTTCAAATGTAAGTCCGCCTTTTTTGGGCTTCTCTTTGGATCCTTATATTTGTTTTTATTTTATTTTATTTTATTTTGGGTGGAGTTGTTGCGCTTTGAACTTAGGACTTCTAGGATCTCTGGTTCTGATACCATATTAAATTTGTGTTTGAAGAGAAAGAAAATAAGAGAAAAAGAAAGAAAATGACAGAGAGAAAATAAAGAAAGAAGAACAGGCTTTCTGAAATTCAATAATTGTATTTCACTTCCTTTTCCACTTACACGAAAATATTATTTATATAAAAGAAAACTCTCACACAACTAACTTGCTGACCCTAGGGGTGGGCATGGATTGGATTGGTTCGGTTTTGGACCAAAATACAACCTAATCCATACATATCGGTTTTTCTAATTTACAATCCAAACCAAACCATTGAAGTATTAAATTCAAACCAAACCAAACCATTTATGATCGGTTTGGTTTGGATTGGTTGTTTGGTTTGAAACTTACTAATTTATAAATATATAATACAAATAAAAAATTTTCCAAATATAAAATATAAACAATAAATTATAATTATCCAAACATAAAATACAATTAGAATAATACAACATAGTCTACAATGGAAAACAAAGAAGAAAATGTAGCAAATGATACACATCATGCACTTATTAAATAGCAAACATTAATGTCATCATCTCACTCCTATAAAATCAAATTAAAATTGTTAGAACAAATAATGTAAAATGATACATTCGTCAAAATTCATTCACTCAAGAATCAATGCATAATTCCTTTCTTTTTTTTTAACTTTAAAACTTTGGTAAATCATAAGTCAATCAACGTTGACAGGTTAACTAACTTTAGTTGATTCTGTAAGCTCTACAAAGATCAAAACAATAAAATTAGCAATAAATTATATTTAAACATTATATATATATATATATAAGAAACAATTAGATACAATATATGTAGATATATATATATATATATGTTGGGGATGTAAAAAATATATATATATTATGGTGATGGTGATAGACTGATGGTGGGCAGCAACAAAGGTAAATGTTTAATTTAGGATTACAATTTACAATTTAATTTGGGATTTGGGATATGGGGATGTAAAAGAAAAAAAATATATATATATGTATATATATTAAAAATCAATATATAAAAATGGAAAAAAAATTTAAAAACTAATATATAAAAATGAAAAACAAATTCTAAAATTAATATATAAAAATGAAAAAAATAAAAAATATATAATTTTTTAGTTATATAATATATTATTTGGATTGGATTTATATTTCCAATCCATAATCAATCCAATTCATACAATTTATAATATTTTGAACCCAATCCAATCCAAACCATTAAAAATGGATTGGATTGGACAGATTAAACGGGTTGGATTGAATTTTACCCACCCCTAGCTGACCCGGACTAAAAACAAATATTACAACTGTTAAAACAAAGCTAACAGTATACTAACTAACAAATGCCATGTCATTAATATAGAAATAGCTACACACTAATACATTTCCCAACTCTATGAAATAAACTCGTCAACAGCACCCTACCTCGATTGGGATGAGAAATTCTCATTTAATCGGATGGCGGGCAAAGATGGGGCAAAATTGTTTTACTTTTAACTTTTCATACATTTTTTTTTTCTTTGGTTTGAAAATAGATTAATAAGTTATATATATATATATAATTTTTTTTTTGTTTTAAAAAAATAATTTTTTTGAAAGAATTTTAAATTAGAAAGTAATTAAATGAGGGAAACAAAATGGGTATCCCCGTCCTAATCTGGAAACTCTCTACTATGAATGTGCGAAAAAATCGACTAACTGATCAAACTTACTAATTTAATTCAATCCAGCTTGTATACTCTGGTTATTTTATATGAAATTGAATCAATTTTAAAAATTTAAAATTGACACTCGGATTGGTTTGGATAGATTGTAAAAGGAAAAAAGGAAAAAAATATGAAATTGGTATAAGCCAAACCAATTAAATTATAAATACAAAAAACATATATATTAAAAAATAATTAGTAAATTATTGTTTTTCGCTTTTGTTTAACATTTATCTTGTTTTGCATTTTTTAGTTAAAAAAATTAGTTATGATTGAAATATTATGTTAAACCAATTCTATTTTATTTATCTTATTGAGAATAATAAATATTTTTATTTTTTTCAAAATGTTAAGAAATTTTAATAAAATTTTTGGCTATTTTAACACAAGTAAGAAAATATCAAAATCCAAAATTTTAATTAACTAGTATTTAAAATTCTAAAACATAAAAATTTATTAGCTAAATCCAAAACTGATTATTCAATTCAATCAAAATCAACCATATATCAAATTGGAATTGATGTTGAAATTGGTTTGGATTTAATTGAAAATTAACAAATTGATTAGTAGTTAGATTAGATTGATTATTGCCAAAATAATTTAGTTTCAAACAGATAAACACCCTCTACTTTCCACCTTGTCATAATTTTTAATAAATAGGAAACAAGGTGGGATAGAAATAGAGATGGAGAATCCAAGGTAGGGATGGAGAATCCAAGCCTATGGTGGCATCTCCAATATCCCGTCCCACCTTAAAAAATACTCCTATACCCAACCTATACTCTGTTTTTTTTTTTTTTTTTTTTTTTTTTTTTTTTTTTTTCAACCAGGGCAGGCTGGGGATACTCATTTCCATATTATAGAAAAGAAAATTAATAAAAAAATATTTTTTAAACTTTTTAATAATTATTAATATAATTATACTTAAGTATAAAATAAAATATATTTTATTAATAATATATGTATGTATATTCCCCGTCCTCATCCCAACAGGACTTAGGCATGGGGTTCTTGCCTGTCTCCTCCTCGATTTCTCATTTAATCGAGTATTCTCCACCCTATCAATGATGGTTCCTATAGAAACCGGGAAAGATAGGGCAAATTATCATCCCTAATCTATTGGAGCAAATTGTCGCATTAACAATAGCAAGATGGTTGAGTTTCAATTGATCTAAATTCATACTTTTATTTTATTTTATTTCAATTGATCAAGGTGCAGTGTAACCTTGAGTTTTAGTAGCGTTTTATTAGATCTTTTATATATCAACAATATGCACCAAAAAAAAAAAAAAAACTAGCTCCTTACACACACACACACACACACACACAACCAAAAAAAAAAAAACAAAAAAACAAAAAAGTGAAATACCAATTATGTCACAAGACCTATTTAATTTCTTAAAAAATGGTTAACAGATATGGCTTGCTTTCTATATCTTTATAGTTTGTTTATTTATTTTTTTGTTTTAAAGATTGTGTTAGATGACTCACATTGTGATACTATTTTCAAATTTACAGCTAAGAAAAATAATATTAAATTACTGATCGTTTGGTCACAAAACTATTGTTGTAACAATATTGCTATTACTATTAGTCAAATAATTCATATCAGAACGACACCGTTGGTCGATACTAATCATGCAAGAAAAACGTGTCGTCCTCCTTCTGAAGCATTTACATGTCCGCACCACCGTAGCCTCACCTGTATTTATATATATATATATATATATACACATACACATACACATACACATATCCTTCTAGTTCCATGTCTGAAAACCAAAAATACTGGTTTTCTTTCTACTCACACTCGCTCTCAATTTCAGTCTTTAGTTTTGGGCTGTTGTAGAGGTCAGTCAGCTTCTTCAATTTTTGTTTTGTTTTTGTTTTTGGTTTTCTTTTTTCTTGTTGATATTAATTATTTGAGTTTTGGGTTTGAATTTATTTCGGGCGTTTGGTCAATGAGCATCTTCAATTTTTGTTTCTGTTTGCTGATATAAATATTCTGAGTTTTTGGTTTTAATTCCTTTCGAGAAATTGAATCTTTAGGCAGTTTGTGAGCTTCTTTAATTTTTTTTTGTTTTTTTTTTTTTGGGGGGAATGTTGATGTATAATAAAACAGTTTAATTTTTCAGTTATAATTTATTTTTGGATATTTCGTCTTAGAGCTGTTGTTCTTGCTGGATTTTGGTTTCTCAATTTGAAATTTCTACTGGATATTTTCATTTCTGAGTTTGTGCACTGGAAATTTCTTCAAAATCCCATTTCATACGCTCATTCTGAAACAGAGCCCATTTCTTTTTCCATTTTATAGGTTGATTCCCTTTATATATGTAGGTTTCTATGTATGTTGACTTCATTTTACAAATCTATTAATGCAACGGACCAATTCTATGCATTTCAAAAAGAGAGCTCTTCAATTTTGCAGAAAATATTTAAGTGGTTCTGTTTATACACTTTCTTTCGTTGGCCTCTAAGAAAATCCTGGAGAATCATTTTGATAACTTTATCATAACCTGTGTGATTGATTGAGTTTGCTTCCAACAGTAAAATGTGTTATATCCATGTAGACAGTTTGATAAAGAAGTAGACAATCTTCTCAGGATTTTATAACCATGGCTACAAAAAGAGTGAAGAGAAACTGTGGAGAAAAAAAGGTACAAAATGAGCCCGACATCATGGCCGAAGACCGCATATCACAATTACCTGATTCTCTCATACATTATATTTTCTCATTCCTTCCTACCATTCATCTTGTTAGAATGAGTCGTGTTTCAAGGCGTTGGAGACGGATGTGGGTTTCCACTCCCTTTTTATATTTTGATTGTCAATTCAATGATGTTACTTTCACCAAGCAGGTAAATAGATTAAGTATGTTCCTAAAATTTTTGGGAAACTGTTTGAGATGTCGAAAGCTATACATGCAACCAGATACATTCATAACAAGTTTGAAGCTTCACACGTACTATAAACTTGGACGCTATGCTGCTCAACGTGTAGATAATTGGGTGAGGTTTGCCATTCAAAGTAAAGTGAAGGAGTTAGATCTTCAAGTGCGAGGGTACTGTACTCCTCCGTTTGTTTATACTGCAAGTTCATTGATGCAACTGAAGGTTCATATGGGGTCTGAGGTCGCTTCACTTTCAACCTCAAGTTCATTAACTCATCTTGAGTTAAGAGGTTTGAAGCTGGAGGTTCGTTTTCTTTCAAAGTTTCCCTCTTTGAAAGTTCTTTCTTTGATCTCTGTGGAATCTAATTATGAGTCATTTCAAAATCTTATCTCTGGATGTCCTATTATTCAGGATTTGCATTTACTAGACCCAAAGGAAATTCATCCTATGCATGGATATCTATGTAGGTTGGATATAAGCAACATAGATTTTCCTGCTAAAACACTTAAAACTCTCTCATTATTTTCTGTGACGTGTGCTGATCAGCGGCTGGAATGTTTAATTTCTGGGCTTCCCCTGCTTGAGAGATTAACTTTAATTTGTTTTTATGGAGTAAATATTAGTATCCTTAGTCATAGCCTGAAATATTTATCCTTTGATCCATTTGGGGATAACACAAAGGCCAAGTTTGTAACACCAAATTTAGTTTACTTATATTTGAGGTGTCGTGTCTCGTGGATCATTTCCATTGAGGCTCCCAACCTTTTCCAAGGCGATTTGAGTCTTTCAGATGGTGGCTATAAATCAGCTTCATATTTTGATCTTGTACATTTTCTTGCAAATCTCAACGGCTTGAAGAAGATGAAGCTGTCTATCGTCTGGGATGAGGTATTGATAATTGCTTGCTTTGTTTAGTTTTCTATGTTTTATTTTCACAATTTGTAAGTACAAGGTTGATTACCGATAATACAAATTTATTGTGGTTAAATTTTGTAGGATATGATTTTTCCAGAAGATATAAGAAATACATCATCTCCTCCCTTGCCTAATTTGAAGCATCTTGAAGCTTCCTTGTACGACAAGCACAAGAAAAATTCAGAACTGCACGAATTTTTGGTTTGGTGCGCACCTTCTGTAGAGACCGTCAAAATAAATGGTGAATCTTATTGCAAGTATTAAGGTCTTTCTAAAAGCTGACTTTTATACTTAAAACTACATTTGTAAAGGTTTAATTTTGGAGCTCACTTATGCACGATTGTTTCATGTTCATAGGTAATTTCAGTTAGGGTTAAATACATTTACTACCTTCTAGTTTGGCTCAGTTTCATTCAAGGCTTTCTAATCTTTTTTTTCTTATTTTGTTTGTTATGGGACAAAATTCAGAAACGCCAAGAGAACCATTGCTTGTTCGTTTAAAACTAGAAATTAGAAAAATATTAATTATTTAATGAACACAATTACTGTATTCGTAGGTTTGATCCGACGATAAAACCACTAAAAATACACTCTTATTTAAATTTTGGCCTGGTTAAAATCTTGCTTTTTGCAATTGTAATGCTGACTAAAAAACACGGTTATGTTTAATTTGAAAATTATTTGTCATATTCGGTTGCAAAATATATGAAAATAGAAAAGAATTAAAATTTGTTGGGAGGTACGGTAAAGGGTGAATTTATTTTGTTATTTTATATTTTTCCTTATTCGAAAACATAATAAATCAGTTTTTATTATTAAAATATCGATTTCATTTTTATCATTTATTTCATTTAAACTGTGCACCCTGCCTCTAACGGGGTGGGATGGAAACATTTAATCGGATGGCGGCAAAGATTGGCAAAAATTTTTTACTTTTAACTTTTTATGCTTTTTTTTTTTTCTTCGGAAATTCTCTGTTACGGATGTGCAAAAAACCCAATTAACTTATCAATCCAACCAATTTAATTCAATCCAACTTGTTTAGTTTACTTAATTTATATTAAATTGAATCAATTTTAGAAGTTCAAAGTTAATAATTGAATTGGTTCAGACTGTGTATAAGAGAAAATAAATAAATAAATAAATAAAACCTATCTATACCAAACTGATTAAAATATAAATACAAAAGACATATATTAAAAAATAATTTATAAATTATTGTTTTTTTGGTTCTGTTTAACATTTATCTTGGTTTGAATTTTTTAGTTAAAAAAAATAGTTATAATTGAAATATTATATTAACCAATTTTATTTTATTTATCTTATTAAAAAAATAAAGTTTTTCATTTTTTCAAACGTTAAGAGATTTTAATAAAAATTTTGGTTATTTTTTCGAAAGTAAAAAATTTCAAAAGCCAAATTTTTAACTAGTTTTTAAGATTCTAAAACCCAAACATTTATTAATTAAATCCAGAACTGATCATTCAATCAAATCCAAACCAACCATTTATCAGATTGGATCGAAATTTATGATGTTGATATCGGTTTGGATTTAATTGAAAATTCACAAACCGATTAGTAGTTAAATTAGATTGATTATTGCCAAAATAAATTAGTTTCAAACCGATAAATGCTCATACTTTCCACCCTGCCATAATTTTTAATAAATAAGTAATAAGGAATCTATGATACAGATGAAGGAATCTAAAGTAACGGATGACAATTAGGTAGGTCGGGCGGGGGTGGCATCCCCCATATCTTGCTCAACCCCCTAAAAGTACTCCCATACCCATTTCATACTTTCTTTTTCTTTTTCTTTTTTTTTTCCCTCATTTCCCCATTATTAAAAATAATAATAAAAAAAATATTTTTTAAACTTAAAAAATATTTTTAAAAATATATTATATATGTTCGAATCATGGGATAAAAAATTTGGGATGATTTGTAATATTAAATATATATATATATATATTATATTTATACAATTTATTCACAATTATTAATATAATTATATTTAAGTTTAAACAACATGTAAAATATAAATATAGAATAAATTTTATTAAATATACAAGGCAGGAATAAGATCCCCGTCCCGACCGACCTAGACATGGGGTTTTTGGCCCCCTCCCCGATCTCCTATTAAATCAAGTACTCCCTACCACATTAGGGACGGTTCCAGCAAGAACTGATAAAGTTGGGGCAAACTGCCATTTGAAATCTAACAAGAGACGGCGGCTAGTCCATGGCCATCTCTGCTCTTCACATTAATAGGAGGAAAAGGATTGAGTTTCAATATTGGCCTAAGTTCAGTCTTATATTTTATTTTTTTATTTTTCATTTCTTGGTGAGTAAATTGTAATTTTATTTGGATGAAAGAACATTATCAAAAATTGCTTATACAAGTATGACCTTGTCTTGACGAACAGAATTAATTTCAGTGGGTAAGCATCTCTATCTATATCATGAACGCATAGATTTGAATTATACAGAAAATGAATTTGGAATATTTTGTAATTTAAAAAAAAAATATGATTTTAACTTTAATAGCATTTTGTTGGTTTTTTTATACAGTAATGCTACAAGGATAAAATAAAAAAAAAATTCACAAAAATATGGCATCTATTTAATGGAAAAAAGAAAGTAACGGAGTGACGCTTCTTGCCCTCCCCAAATTTCTTTTAAATGATGTATCAATCATCCATTGGTATCTCGTTGAGACGTGTAATGGGAGATAAAAAATTATAAAAAAAAAAAAAAAAAAAGTCATGGATCTCCTGATAAAGTATTTTCTATATATCTCTGCGTTCTCTTTGCTCCTTGTCTGAAAAGCCAAAGGACTAAGTTTTCTTTCTGATCTCACTCTCACTCTCAAAGGACTAAGTTTCTTTCTGATCTCACTCTCACTCTCTCTCTCTTTGGCTCTCAATTTCAGTTTTTTAGTTTGGTTGTGCGATTCCCCACCCGGGGTGTTAATACAGGTCAGTGATTTTTTATTTTTTAATTTTTGATATATATATATATATATATATATAAACCATTTGGGAACCATTTGATATATATAAACCATTTGAATTTATTTTGGGCATTTGGTCAGTGATAATCTTCATTTTTTATTCTGGTTGTTTGTTGATATAAATAATATTTTGAGTTTTGTGTTTGAATTCCTTTTGGAGCATTTGATAATTTGAATCTTATTAGGCAGCTCGGTGACACTGAGCATCTTAAATTTTTGTCCTGTTTGTTTTGTTGATAATAAATGATTTGAGTTTTGGGTTTGAATGGGGTTTATGCGCTTCTTTATTGTTTTCTTATTATTATTATTTTTTGGGCATGTTGATGGATAAAACAGTTTCAGTTATAATTTATTTTTTTTATGTTTCATCTAATATGTATCGACTTCAGTTTTTCAAATCTAGTTATGCAACAAACCGGTCCCTTCGCATTTCAAAAAGACTAGTGGTCTGGAATTTTGCACAAAATATTTGAGTGTTTCTGTTTATATACTTTGTGTTCCTTAGCCTTTAAAAAACCCTAGATAATCATTTTGATAACTTTGTAATAGCCAGTGTGATTGATTGACTTTGCCTCCAACACTAAAATGTGTTATATCCATACGGATATTCTGATAAGCAAGTGGACAATCTAATCTTCTCAGGATTGTTATAACCATGGCAAGAAAAAGAGTAAAGAGAAACCATGGAGAAAAAGTACAAAATGAGCCCAACATCATGGCTGAAGATCGATTAGCACAATTACCTGATTCACTCATACATTATATTTTCTCATTCCTTCCTACCATTCAACTTGTTAGAATGAGTGGTGTTTCAAGACGCTGGAGACGGATGTGGGTTTCTACTCCTTTTTTATATTTCGATTGTCAATTCAATGGTGTTACTTTCGCCAAGAACGTGAATAGATCAAACATGTTCCTAAAGTTTGTGAAAAACTGTTTAAGATTTCGAAAGCAGTACATGCAACGCGATACATTCCTAATAAGTTTTAAGCTTTACTATTATATCCTCGGAAGGAATGCTGCTCGACAAGTAGACAGTTGGGTGAGATCTGCCATTCAAAGTAAAGCGAAGGAGTTAGATCTTGATGTGGAGGGTTACTGTATTCCTCAGTTTGTTTATCCTGCAAGTTCATTAGCTCAACTGAAGTTTTGTGCTTTGAATTTTGAGTCCACTTCACTTTCAACTTTTAAGTTCATTAACTCAGCTTGAGTTAAGAAATTTGAAGCTGGAGGCCCCTTTTCTTTCAAAGTTTCCCACTTTGAAACATCTTTCATTGATCCGTGTGGTATCTGATTATAAGTCACTTGAAAATCTTATTTCTGGATGTCCTATTATTGAGGATTTGTGTTTAGTCAGCCTGAAAGTAATTAATCATCATGGTTTGGATCTAAGCTCCATAGATTTTCCTGCTAAAACACTTAAAAATCTCACATTATCATCCGTGGAGTTTACTGATCAGGGGTTTGAATGTCTAATTTCTCGGCTTGCCGTCCTTGAGAGATTAACTTTAGATTATTTCGATAAGGTAAAAAATCTGAGTATCCATAGTCATTGCCTGAAATATTTATCTTTTTGTCATTCTAGGTGCACCAAAAAGACCACAGTTAGAACACCAAATTTAGTTTACTTACACTTCCATCGAGGCCCCCAACCTTTCCCAAGCCAATTTACAACTTTGTTTCTATGAATCAACTTCGTATTTTGATTTTGTACATTTTCTTTCAAATCTCCGAGGCTTGAAGAAGATGTTCCTGTCGCTCCGCGAACTGGTATTTATAATTGCTTAGTTTGTTTATTTTATTTTTTTCATTTTCACAATTTCCAAGTAGAAAGTTGATGATTAATGATACAAAGTTGTTATGGTTAACTTTTGTAGGATATGATTTTTCCAGAAGATATAAGAAATAGATTGTCTCCTCCATTGCCTAATCTGAAGCATCTCTATGCGACCGTATACCGTGATCACAAGAGAAATTCAAAATTGCATGATTTTCTAGTTTGGTGCGCACCTTCTCTTGAGACTATTGAAGTACAAGAAAAACCTTCTTATTGTTGGTCTTCTGTTTGAACTGTATTTGTAAGGTTTTAATTTTTGAGCTTGGTTGTTTTAGTTTCACTCTGTTTCATTTGAATTTATGACTTGTGTACAATATTTTTTTTTCTTTTTTTGTTTTTTGTTTTTTTTTTGTTTTTTTTTTTGTTTTTTTTTGTTTTTTTTTTTTTTTTTTTTGAGGTTTGCTACCTATGATTTACAAATGTTACAAAAATTTGGACTAATTTCAAAACCCTAAGAGAATATTCCTTTTTGTTCTTTATAAAAGTATTATTATTTATTTATTTTATTTATTTATTTATTTATTTTTATTTTTTATAGAAGAGAATAACACTCATTAATCAGAAGAAACAAAACTAAATACTTTAGACTTGTTCCACTCAATCATAGCACCATCTAACATGATCCAAAAGTTCTAGTAATGAAGAAAAGCTGAATAAACTAACTGCTGAGGTGAGCGAGGAAGAATACCATGTAAAATACCATTCTTTCGAAGCCCAAATTGTCCAAAAGATGTGCTTAATAATCTGATGAGATAGCTGATCCCCCCAAAAAATTCTGGGAACACCAAATGAAAAAAGTTCCAAGGAGTTGTCTCCAATAAAGCTCGGGAATGACCTATAAAAAGCTAGTAAGCTTCCAAATCTCTTTTGCATGAGCGCAGCCTCTCAAACCATGCATTTGACTTTTTAACAGTGTAGTGTCCATTTACAGATTATTCTTATCATTAATGGTAGCTCCCAATGGGTATAGCTAAAATGTTTTTCTTAAAAGTAGAGATTAGAAAGTTTATAATTATCTTGCAAGGTTTCAAAGTGCAATTCTACATTTATTTTCTCTATTCATTTACATTCTGATTCCATATGTTTTAATTTCATTAATCATTGTTAGTTACCAAAGAAAAAAAAAAAATTCCTTGATATTTCATTTTTTTTATTGCTACAGTTCATTGATTTCATTTTAATAATCGAATAGTATATATACCTTTATAATTCTTACCTTTGAATATCAAGTGGTATAATATGAATTTTCCACACACATTAAGAGGGTTGAGTTGCAATTTTGGTTCAAAGTCAAACTTTTATTTGGACATTAAAATTAATACCAACTGTAACAGCACAGACCATCCGTATGAGATATTGTCCTCTTTGGGTCTGGGGAATCCTCTTACAATCCCGCATGAGATATTGGTCTCTTTGGGTCTGAGGAATTCTCTTACAATCCAGCCCTCAAGGTTTTGTCAAAACGCGTCTAAAACAATAGGTATCCACACCACCTTATAAGGTACATCACCTTATAAGGCGTGTTTCATTCCCCCAGCGTCCTTGCTGGCACACCGATCTATCCATACCGCCTTATAAGGTACACCACCTTGTAAGGTGTGCTTCGTTCCCCCCAGCATCCTTGTTGGCACACCGATCCAGATACTGATTCTGATACCATCTATAACAGTTCAGACCACCCGCATGAGATATTTTCCTCTTTGGGACCGGGGAATCCTCTTACAACCCAGCCCTCATGGTTTTGTCAAAATGCGTCTCAAGGGAAAGGTATCCACACCGCCTTATAAGGCGTGCTTCATTTCCCTTTCCAACCGATGTGGGACTTCACATCAACAATTACTTAAACATAACCAAGGCTCTAACTTAAACACTAGTTATATCAAAGAATTTAGTGGATTTTATAAAATAGATTAACAAATAAGATGATCTTCTATTATAGCTCTTTATTGTTTTATATGACTTGTTTGAATTTGAGGAAGGATATCAATATAACATCTAATTATTATTTTTTTAACAATGATTTCTTTTTTCTTTTCCTTTTTTTTTTTTTTTTTGGTTTTTTTTTGGGGGGGGGGGGGGGTGGGTGGGTGGGGGGATTCTATTTTCTCCTTTAATAACCAAATTTCTCTTTTACTTGTAAAATATTTTTGGAGGGAAGTTTTTAAAACTTTTTTTTAGACTTTTAATATATGACAGACATTTTTTAGTAACTTTTTTCCAAATGATTTGAGAATATATATTGTTTTTCTACTTTTAAATGGACGCAAATAAAATGTTGGTATATCGTGTACCATATCATCCATTTATTTTTTATTTTGCAATAACCTTATCATTTGATATAAAACAATTTAGTACCCTACAGCATTATTGAAGATTTTTATATTAGTTTTTTTTTTTTTAATGAACTTTTAAACTAATTATATAAATTATAACTTCTCGAAGGAAAGAATATTTATTTTATTTATTTATTTATTGAAGGACAATAAAAATTTTCATTAAAAAGAAAGGTGGGCTACATATTATGGAAGGTATCTAATAGCCATGATGACAATCCTCTTTCTCTCAAACCATGGTCTCATAAGTCCAATGAAGAAAAAATCGATGACTCTAACAAAATATCAACGATAATATTGGATTTCAGCGAGCATCAACGTCGACAGTGGAAGATATTTTGGTCTCTCTATCTCCCTCTCTCTCTCTTCCTAGCTACAGATGCCAATTTTTAGCAACTAGAACTTTTCATAACACTTCTTGTAACACGCCGTACCAAAAATATACATGATTAAACAAGTTTGACCAAATTAACTAAGTTTGACCAAGTTTGACCAAATGAACAATATATGGGTTCAAGTTGACTTTTTCAATAGCCAATATTTTTGGTTTGACTAAGGTACAATGGTGTAGATCTCGTCAATACGAGTTCATAGACTTGCGGCACGCCAAATTCTGAGTTACGGATAAAAAGTTATGTTTTTGAGAAGTTTTAAGCATAAGTTTTAAATCAGTGTCCAAGCTAGTCTCCCATTTTTTGTCTGTTAGTGATCAAAGGCTTTATATAAGCCTAGGTAAGCATGTCAAATAGGAAACAAAGCCCAAAATACGCATTTCTTCCCCAAAACCCAAGAAATTCTCTCCTCAGACCCGTGGGTCCAAATTGGGCCGTTTCGACCCGTTTACCGTCGAACCGAATCACCACCGTTTTGCCCATTTTCTGCCAACCACCACTTACATGCACCAGCCAACTAGAAAGGTCACTTGAAGGCAAGCTCAGCCGTGAAGTGGCCGGACATGCCCAGATCGGGGCGGCGAAGTCCGCATTGGCCGGCGAGGTGGGTCGCCAGATTTTCTCATTTCTCGGCCGTTTCAGGCCAACCCATACACCTTTTCCACTATTTTTGACCCCTCTAAACTCATTTTCGGGGTTATTTTGTCCAGATTCCTCACCGTTTGAAAGATCCAACAATGCGAAGTTCGGCCGATGCTTCAACAGTGTTTTCCGGCCACCGGAGGAAACTTTGGACCAAGGTGAGCATACTGATGAGTTCCTTGTTTCTTGGGCTTTCCATCAATATAAAGTTTATGAATTTTGGAGGTCGTTTGATAATTTTTCCATTTTTGGATCAATTAGTTAATTTTCGGATAAGTTGGGGACTGACAAAATTGGTCAAATTAGTTAAAATTGGAGTTAAATTACTGAAATTGGATATTATTAGGACCCATTAGGTGGTTCGATTTTGAAATATTAGGCTTCGGGTGAAAATCCTCAATTTTGGATACCGGGTCCTAAGGACACGCGGTATAATTGGACTGTCCGGTGTCCAATTTATGCAATTTTGTAGTGCTGTAAATTATTTTAAGACATTTGGATTATACAAGTGTCTTTGGTTTAGTAGTTTGGTGTAACAGCCCAGTCCACCCGCATGAGATATTGTCTGCTTTGGGCCCAACCCATACGGTTTTAAAAGGCCTCTCAAAGGAAAGGTATCCACACCCACTTATAAGGAGTGTTTCGTTCCCCTTTCCAACTGATGTGGGACTTCACAATCCATCCCCCTTGGGGCTTGGAAAGGGGAATGAAACACTCCTTATAAGTGGGTGTGGATACCTTTCCCTTGAGAGACCTTTTAAAACTGTGCGGGCTGGGCCCAAAGCGGATAATATCGCATGCAGGTGGACTTGGCTGTTACAGATGGTATCAGAGCCAGTACCGGGATCAGTGTGCCAGCGAGGATGCTGGGCCCCAAAGAGGGAGGATTGTGAGTCCCACATCGGTTGGAAAGGGGAACGAAGCACGCCTTATAAGGTGGTGAGGATATCTTTCCCGTACGATGCGTTTTGACAAAACCATGAGGGCTTGGCTGTAAGAGGATTCCCTAGACCCAAAGAGGACAATATCGGACGCGGGTGGTCTGGGCTGTTACATTTAGAGCTTGAGGAATATTTTATTATATTACAGGCACTCGAGTTGAGTCTGGAGGCGATCTTGTAGAGGAGCAGACGTAAGCATCTACAGTACTGTGAGTGGTTATTAGTATTAAAATGTTTTGGGTATATAGTATAGTATATATATGTGATTTGAGTATTCTACTTATACCTGTCGTTTGATTTGAATGTTCATTCTATGGATGCATGAGGATCTGCTTTTACATATATGTGTTATCATTTTATATGACTTTTGTCAATATTTTAAACGTTTGGCAATTCTAATTAGTTCATGAATGAACTTGTGGTATTTAAATATTTTGGTATTTGAATTGATGTTTTAAATCACTTTGGAAATTAATCGATTTGAGAAGGCATATTGAAAATTATATGATTTTAAGTATGTTCAAATATTTTATAAATTTTTAGATGCTTAAAATCGGTTTATGGTGAATATATTTCACTATGGTATTTTCTTATTTTAGTAAGAAATAATATTTAGAGAAGCGATTGAGTGTGAATATTAAATTATGATTTATGATACGGTAGGGTACTGTATCGGTTATTTTAAATTGACGTACCGCATAGTACCAGAGTTTGGTTCAGTATTATATTACAGCGCGCTAGGTTTACCACGGTGCCGTGAGGTTGGTTTCATCTAACGGTTATCTATTATTACCACGGACTGCGAGGTCGGGTTAATCCGACGGTTTATTATTATTACCACAGTGCCGTGAGGTTGATATCATCCAACGGTTTATTAATGCCAGGGATCGTGAGGCTGGGTACATCCCGACGGTTATTTACTATTTCCACGACATCATTCATATATTGAGGGTCATGAGGTGGATGTATCCCACGGTTTGCAGATTGGTACATCGTATGGTACATTGTATATGTTTGTATATATTGTTGATTTACAAATATTGTGGTGATTTCTGCATTTTCATATTTATTTGGTGGAACTGTATTTATTATATTTTATGCTCAAATGTTTATATCTTGATTTGAGACATTTCATAATATTACAATGATCGTTCATTTATATTTTTGAGCATCGGTTTTTATGATATTAATTGGGATACAAGTTTGGGTTTTGTGAAATGATTTTTAAACGGGAAACTTTTCAAACGAGTGGAATGAGAGGTCTTGAGAGAAAGATTTTTCAGAAATAAATCATTATTTTTCTATTATACTATGCCACTCACTGAGATTTCTTTATCTCATGTTTTATTGTTTTAAATTCGTTTCCCTAGGCCTAGGCAGCTAGTAGTAGTCTACCTCGCGTACAACTTATCGTTTTGTTTCTTCCACGACAGCAGCCGTATTTATCTCTTCTTTATCTACTGTTATCTTTTGGATTTATTTATTACTTATTTGTACTCCTGGACTTTGTTAATACTTTTAGAATGCTCTGATTTTAGATATGGGACTCAATAGAGACCATGGTAATTATGCGTGTAGTTATGGCCTGTAGTATAGTAGGCCGGTTGTAGACTTTATGCTGTTGTGGATATTGAGATATTATTGTTATCGTTTGTGTTTGTTGTCCACGTTTTAAGATGAGGTTCCATTGGATATTCTCTAAGGATTGTCCAGTAGAACTTCACTAGGTGGGGCCACCCGGGGGATCCTGAGAAGGTTCCTGGGGCAGGTCCTATCAGCTTGGTATCAGAGCTTTAGGTTCTAAATTCCTTGGGGTTGTGCATTGCTGTACAACTCATCCTGTATTTTACCTTCCATACCTACCCTTTTGTGGTTGTTAAATATATTTTGGCTTATTCTATCATATAAAACTTTTTCTTGATGTCGCGAGGAGGTAGACGTGGTTGCCAGCATGCTATAACTGGTGGTATAGATGCGTCCACTTATTTGAAGCATCTTGTCGAGCGCCTGGCTTGATCACTCGAGAGGAGTGGGTTTATTAGGTATTCTGTTAAGTAGGCTTGTAGACTTGGAGCAGTTGGTTATGACGGCTCCATGGATCCTATGCAATGTCCGGATGAGGACAACGGTCTTCGTACACAGCCAAAGGCAGAGGTCAGAAGGGATGACAACTTACCAGAGGTAAGGTATATGCTATGATCAATTAGAAGGATCACTCTGATGTTGTGACAGATACATTATCTATGCTTGGTAGTGACGGAAATATTTTATTGACTCAAGGACCACATGCTCTTTTGTTTTACGTGAATATGTTACACTAGTCGAGATGACTCGAGTTCGTTAGGGGTGTTACCTGCAAAGTTCCACATCCATAAGAGGATTCTTTTAACCTCGTCAAGTGTTTAAGAGTAGTTATCTTCGTTGCATGTAAATTAAGGTTCTTAATATTAGAATCTAGTATATATAAAGTTTATTTAGGCATTTTGGTGATCTTGTGTAGGAAAATTTGCTGAGAATTAAGCGGTGAATTTCATAAGTTGGTTTTGTAGCATCTGCTTTTGGATGATGATTTTAGATCTTGGTTTTGATATTTTGTTTTTTTGAAGGTTGAGGGTTTTATATCGATGATGTTTTATGGATCTAAGGTGGTTGATATTCTTGATGATAACTTAATCTTCTAAGGAATATGATTTTTGGGGCATAACTAGAATATAAGCAAGTAATGAATGTTTTCTTATGGTTTGAGAACCTAGTAACTAGTTTATAGTATTTGGTTGTGATATTAGAATTAAAATTTAAATTTCTTTATTGCTCGAGGTATGTATTCTTAGAGTTTGTTTGAAATTGGAAGAATTTGAGGTATCTTCAAGAATGATATTTGAGATGATGAGAGGACTCAGACTTGATCTTTTGGCTTCATATTTCTTGGTGTTGACAATCTTGAGGATTTCATTTAGGCTTTATAAGCAATCTAAAGCTCTCCATTGGAATAAATATAAGGAACTTTGTTTTATGACTTTGATGAATTTGGTTAAAATAAAGATGTTTGTCGAGGTTAAGGAAATTGAATAATCAATGAGAAACATGGATCTTATAATTGCAAGTACCAGGAGTGTAATCGGAGGTAAAGAGAATAATTTACATTTTAACTTTGTGACACTACTATTTGGTTTGAGGAAATTAGATTTAAGTTCTAAGCCTTCTTTTTGAATTGATGGATGGATTTTCTTTTAGAAAGTTATGAGTTGATACTTATGCTTCTAGACAGTTGAAGAAACATGAGCTGAATTATCTGACTCATGAGTTAGAGCTTGCTGCAATGATCTTTATATTGAAAGCTTGGAGGCACTACTTGTATAGAGTTACTTGTCGGACCCTTAATGATCATAAGAGCTTTAAGTATTTGTTTACTTAGAAGGAGTTGAACTTAAGGCAAAAGAGATGGATAAGATTGCTAAAGGATTATGATTGCACTATTTCTTTGATGTTTGAGTTGCACAGTTGGGTGTTAATTTGTGCATGCATACTTCATGAGTACTTTTTACTAGCTTTTGACTATGACCAATACTTGTGGATTGTGTTTTTGAGGTCCAATTTGAAGTCCCTTACTTAATGAGCATAAGAAAGAAAGTTAAACCAGGGGGAAGTCAGATTTCACTATCAGAGGCAATAGAGCATTGGTGATTGGTCCTAGGCTTTGTGTTCCCACAAATGAAGAGCTGAAAAGGCAAGTACTGGATGAAGCGCATAGTTCTGTGTATGCCATGCACCTTGGTAGCATCAAGATGTACCATACCTTGAAAAAGCATTATTGGTGGGCAAGGATGAAAAGAGAAGTTGCTGATTATGTATCCAAGTGTTTCATTTGTCAATAAGTGAAAGTAGAGAGACAAAAGTCTTTTGGACTTCTACAGCCCTTACCTATCCTAGAATGGAAATAGGAGTGCATCACGATGGATTCTGTATTCAAGCTTCCCTCCACAGTTCAGAGGCATGACGGTATTTGGGTGATCGTGGATTGACTCACTAAGTCTGCACATTTCCTATCCTTTCGTGAGTAGTTTTCTCCTCAAAAGTTAGCGGAACTCTTTATGAATCATATAGTGAGCTTACATGGAGTGCCAATATTGATTATATCTGACAGAAATCCACGGTTCACTTCGAGATTTTGGCGAAGATTAATGAATGAACTTGGTGTCAAGTTGAATTTGGGTACCGCTTTTCACCCTCAGACCGATGAACAATCTGAGAGGACTATTCAGACCTTAGAGGACATGATGAGGTCATGTGTGCTACAGTTCAAGGGGAATTGGAATGAGTATCTACCTTTAGCAGAGTTCACCTACAACAATAGCTATCACTCGAGCACTGAGATGTCACCTTATGAGGCGTTGTATGGGAGACAATGTTGGACTCCATTATGTTGGAATGAGACGTGTGAAAGGAAACTTCTAGGCCCTGAGATTGTACAGGCGACAGTGGACAAGGTCAATATTATACGGGCCAAGTTGAAAGCAGCACAAGACAGGCAAAAGAGCTATGCGGATGTGCATAGGAAGGATCTCAAGTTTGAGGTTAGCGATCGAGTATTCTTAAGGCTCTCTCCTTGGAAAGGTGTAGTACGTTTTGCAAAACGAGGGAAGTTAACTCTTCGCTACATTGGACCGTATGAGATAGTAGAGAGGATAGGTCTAGTGGCTTACAGGATTGACTTATCGGAGGAGCTTTCTCGAGTCCATGATGTTTTTCACATCTCCATGCTCCGCAAGTATATCTCAGACCCATCATATGTGTTAGAGACACCGGAGATTGAATTTAGGGATGACTTGTCTTATAAGGAGTAGCCAGTGCAAATTTTAGGAAGGGAAGAGAAAAGGGTTTGCAACAAGACTATAGCTTTGGTGAAGGTTCTTTGGAGAAACCAAATTGTCGAAGGGGCGACTTGGGAGCAAGAGGATCAAATGCGGATCAGTACCCTTACCTCTTCCAAAACTAAAGTACGAATTTCGTGGACGAAATTTCTTTAAAGGGGATAGGTTGTAACACTCCGTACCAAAAATATACATGATTAAACAAGTTTGACCAAATTGACTAAGTTTGACCAAGTGAACAATATATGGGTTCAAGTTGACTTTTTCAATAGCCAATATTTTTGGTTTGACTGAGGTACCATGGTCGATACGAGTTCATAGACTGGCGGCACGCCAAATTCTGAGTTATGGATAAAAGGTTATGGTTCTAAGAAGTTTTAAGCATAAGTTTTAAATCAGTGTCCAAGCCAGTCCCCAGTTTTTATCTGTTAGTGACTCAAGGCTTTATATAAGCCTAGGTAAGTGTGTCAAATAGGAAACAAAGTCCAAAATACCCATTTCTTCCCCAAAACCCGAGAAATTCTCTCCTCAGACCCGTGGGTCTGAACTGGATCGTTTCGACCCCATTTACCGTCGAACCGGGTCACCGCCATTTTGTCCATTTTTGGCCAACCACCACTTACACGCACCAGCCAACTAGAAAGGTCACTTGAAGGCGAGCTCATTCGTGAAATTTCAAGGCAAAAAGTGGCCGGAAGCACCCAGATCGGGCCGGCAAAGTCCGCGATGGCCGGCGAGGTGGGTCATCGGATTTTCTCATTTCTCAGCCGTTTCAAGCCAGCCCATACACCTTTTCCACTATTTTCGACCCCTCTAAACTCATTTCCGAGGTTATTTTGTCCAAATTCCTCACCGTTTGAAAGATCCGACAACAGGAACTTCTGCCGACGCTTCAACAGTGTTTTCTGGCCACCGGAGGAAACTTTGGACCAAGGTGAGCATACTAATGACTTCCTTATCTTTTAGGCTTTCTGTCAATATAAAGTTTATGAATTTTGGAGGTCATTTGATAATTTTTCCATTTTTGGATCAATTAGCTAATTTTTGGATAAGTTGGGGACTGTGTTTGGACAAAATTGATCAAATTAGTTAAAATTGGAGTTGAATTAGTAAAATTGGATATTATTAGGATCCATTAGGTGGTTCGATTTTGAAATATTATGCTTCGGGTGAAAATCCCCAATTTTGGGTACCGGGTCCTAAGGACACGCGGTATAATTGGACTGTCCGGTATCTAATTTATGCAATTTTATAGTACTGTAAATTATTTTGAGACATTTGGATTATACAAGTGTCTCTGATTTAGTCGTTTGGAGCCTGAGGAATATTTTATTATATTACAGGCACTCGAGTTGAGTCTGGAGGTGATCCTGTAGAGGAGCAGATGTGAGCGTGTACAGTACTGTGAGTGGTTATTAGTTTTAAAAATATTTTTGGTATATAGTATAATATATATATATATATATATATATATGTGATTTGAGTATTCTACTTATATCTGTCGTTTGATTTGAATGTTCATTCTATGGATGCATGAAGATCTGCTTTTACATATATGTGTTATCATTTTATATGACTTTTATCAATATTTTAAACGTTTGGCAATTCTAATTAGTTCATGAATGAACTTGTGGTATTTAATATTTTGGTATTTGAATTAAGGTTTTAAATCACTTTGGAAATTAATCGATTTGAGAAGGCATATTGAAAATTATATGATTTTAAGTATGTTCAAATATTTTATAAATTTTTAGATGCTTAAAATCGGTTTATGGTGAATATATTTCACTATGGTATTTTCTTATTTTAGTTAGAAATAATGATTTGAAGTTTTTTTTGGAAATATTTAGAGAAGCGGTTGAGCGTGAATATTAAATTATGATTTATGATACGGTAGGGTACTGTATCGGTTATTTTAAATTGACGTACCGCATAGTACCAGAGTTTGGTTCAGTATTATATTACAGCGCGCTAGGTTTACCACGGTGCCATGAGGTTGGTTTCATCCAATGGTTATCTATTATTACCACGGACTGTGAGGTCGGGTTTACCCGACGGTTTATTATTATTACCACAGTGCCATGAGGTTGGTATCATCCAACGGTTTATTAATGCCAGGGACCGTGAGGTTGGGTACATCCCGACGGTTATTTATTATTTCCACGACATCGTTCATATATTGAGGGTCATGAGGTGGATGTATCCCACGGTTTGCAGATTGGTACATCGTATGGTACATTGTATATGTTTGTATATATTGTTGATTTACAAATATTGTGGTGATTTCTGCATTTTCATATTTATTTGGTGGAACTGTATTTATTATATTTTATGCTCAAATGTTTATATCTTGATTTGAGACATTTCATAATATTACAATGATCGTTCATTCATACTTTTCAGCATCGGTTTTTATGATATTAATTGGGATACAAGTTTGGGTTTTATGAAATGATTTTTAAACGAGAAACTTTTCAAACGAGTGGAATGAGAGGTCTTGAGAGAAAGATTTTTCAGAAATAAATCATTATTTTTCTATTATACTATGTCACTCACTGAGATTTTTTTATCTCATATTTTATTGTTTTAAATTCGTTCCTTAGGCCCAGGCAGCTAGTAGCAGTCTACCTCACGCGCAGCTTATCGTTTTGTTCCTTCCATGACAGCAGCCGTATTTATCTTTCTTTATCTATTGTTATCTTTTGGATTTATTTATTACTTATTTGTACTCCTGGACTTTGTTGATACTCTTAAAATGCTTTAATTTTATATATGGGACTCAGTAGAGACCGTGATAATTATGCATGCAGTTATGGCCTGTAGTACAGTAGACCGGTTGTAGACTTTATGCTGTTATGAATATTGAGGTATTATTGTTATCGCTTGTGTTTGTTGGCCACATTTTAAGATGAGGTTCCATTGGATATTCTCTAAGGATTGTCCAGTGGGACTTCACTAGGTGGGGCCACCCGGGGGATCCTGGGAAGGTTCCCGGGGTGGGTCCTGTCACTTCTATTATCTCTCTGCAACTTCTGAATTTTATTTACAAAATCTTTTTAAAAAATGAATTTTTCATACTATAACACCCTGTCCCGAACCATGTCGGAAATTTTTGCACGTTGACCAAGGTTGACCTTTGACCGTTGATCAAGAGGTCAAAAGTTGACTTTTTGACCCGGTTGGAATTCTAGGTTGACTGAGGTACCATTACGAAGTACACTTTGGCACGAGTTCGTAGACTGGTAGCACGTTGAAAACGGAGCTATGGTTTGAAAGTTATGAGCAAAACAAGTTGAGGTCCAAGGGGTGCCGGAGTTGACTTTTTATTTATGGGGAAATGAGCTTTGACTCATGCATGGTTGTGAAGTGTTCATCGATATGAGTCCGTAGACTGGTGGCACGTCCGATTTGGACATGTGGTTTGAAAATTATGGACCTGTAGAGTTTTTCAAATACTGTATTATTTTAATATTATTTTTTTAAACGCGTAACGATGTGCCACGTGTGACTTAATGAAGGTGACCATGTGTCACCATGTTGAGAAGCCACATGTCAACCATGTGTATTACCAAATTATTTTAATTATTATTTTAAATAATAATATTTTTATTTTTTATTTAATTATTTTTATTTTATTTCTTTTTCTTTTCCTTTTTCTTTTCTTTTTCTTTTTCTTTTTCTTTTCTTTTTCCCCATGTGGGAAAACACCCTTCCTTTCTTTCCCTTCCTTCCCTTCTTCTTCCCCGAGCCCGACCAAGACAGAGACAAAACGCACAGTTTTTTTTTCTCCCTCCCGTCGTCCCTCTCTCTCACCGTATTTTTCAAATTCCGGCCACCCATACACTACACGCGCCGGCCACCATCCAAGCCCACACACCGGAAGGTTCACCAGCCAAATTTGGCTGCCGGCCGGCCGGCGAAGTCGCGGCGGCCGGTTAACTTTTTCCGGCGATTTCGCCGTATTCCGGCCAGCCCAGTCCGAATTAAACCTCCTCTCCCCCTATTTTGGGTCCTCTGAGTTGAAAAATGGCCTCCAATCTCAAAAATTCGAAGCGGTTTGCGAGACACGAGGAATTGAAAATCGACCGAAGCTTTCCAGCCAAATTCCGGCCACCTCCGGCGGAATTGGGGTCGATGGAGACCGGTAATGCGCTCCTCGTTCCACGAGCTTCGATTCGGTATATTATTCAACCATTTTGGTTAAAGTTTGTGTTTGACCCCCTAGGTACCGGGTATTATTTACCCGATAAAAATATTAATTTATTTGACTGTCTGTGAATTTTGTTCTAGGAGCACCGGTGAGTCGTGGAATTGATCCCATGGTGGATCATAATTTAATTGCGTGCTCCAGGTGTGTGACCCACCTTTAAAAATATTTTTGGGGCAATTAATTATATCTATGTGGTGTTTATTTAATATCTGTAATTTGTGCTCATGTAGCGTATTTTAAATATAATCGGGAAAAATATTATTTTATATATATATTTACCCATTGGTGCTAAATGAAATTTTGGGGTCATTAGAAATTCCCGATTATTATTTTATTGTGATTAAATGGTATTTATTACACATGAGCAAGTATTTTCAGTAATTGATTGTGTCTGGATTTTATATCATTTTTGGGCAATTAATTATGTTTAATTGGTATTTAAATTACGCTCATGTAGTACGATTTGGTTATGGTTTTATTGTGGTTTAATTAATTTATTATGCATGAGCAAAGTGTATTTCGGTAGTATTTGTACGTGGTTTTAAGTATTATTTTTCGGGCATAATTGGGTTAAATATTTTACGAAAATATTTGTTTAAATTTTATAAATTATGCCCGTGGTATTTTTATTGTTAAACCTCGTACTTCGAGAAAATTGTGGTTTATGTGTTATCGATGTTTCGTACCGGTTTGGTTAAATAAAAATATGTGGGATGGTAAGTGTGTGAATTTAATGTATTTCCCACGGTAATTTTGGAAAACGGTACAGTTGGTTAATAATGTTTATTTTTAGACGCACTCATACAGTATTGGTGTTCTGGTGTATGGACACGTGGTAGCGCGCATGTATTATGTGGTTTAGCGTGCGGTTATTATTTCTCCCGTTGTTGCCATTGGACCGTGGGCAGGCAAGTTTGTTATTCTGCACAGCCGCCCCCCTCCTTGGCCGGGAGATGGTTTCAGCAGCGGTACTGTCGGGATGCCGAAGTGCTGTTTGCAGGTTTCTCTCTTTAACCCCCCCGCCAATTGGTGCTCGGGACGCTGGGTATCGGAGGGCATCACCGGTATATGGTGTGGTGCGTCAGATGTAAATTGCAAATAATGTTTTAAACCCCAAAGGTGTTCAAAATTATCTACTATAGTTTATTATATTTTAATTATATATTGGGGTATTTATTATTTATTGTTTATCAAATGATTTAATCCCTTGGTTTTCGGGGAGTACGTACATCGGGTTTTGGAAAATGTTTTAAAAAGGGGAACATTTCCAACGGAGTGAATAGTGAGGGTTTTGAGAGAAATTATTATTTCAATTGTTTATTTATTTATTTATGTAATTGTTCGGTATGGATTGATTAAATTCCTTTATTTTTATATTATTATTATTAAAGGTGTTCAGTAAATAGGGTCACTCACTAAGATGATTAGCATCTCACACTCTTAAATTTCGTTCCCCTAGGTCCAGGTTGGAGACGTTGATTGTCCGGGGCGAGCCCAACATCTCAGTTCGTTGCCGAAGATTCAAGAAGTTTTTCTTCCCTTTTTCCCTCTCTGTCTTGTATTACTTCTTATCTGTCATTGTATAAATTCCACCTTTGTTGTATAATGCTCTGTATACTGTTTTGGACATGTAGTTATTATTATTACACTGGTTGCTGCTGTTATTTTTTTGAAGTGCTGAAATTTGTGGAATCAATTTGTAGTATCATGGGAGGAATAAGGGGATGAACATAGAAGTGTGTTTTCAGTGCAGGTAATTTTTGGTTAGTCCTACCCTTAGGGGAGATGCTGCCGGATTTTCCGTTGGAAGGTTCGGTGGTATTTTCCTGGGATCAAGGCTTGTCTAGGGTTCCGAGGAGGAATTCTGGACGGGTCCTGACACATACTCTAGCAAAAAGGGCATGAATTCAAACATGATGGTAAATGGGAACTGAAGACTAGGAACTGGGGACGAGGGTGAGGGAGTGGTTCTACATAATTGCTAAAATATCCCTTCATAAAGACATATTTTGATTTTTTTTAATGATATATGTCAGGACCCGTCCAGAATTCCTCCTCCGGAACCCTAGACAGCCCTGATCCCAGGGAAATACCACCGAACCTTCCAACGGAAAATCCGACAGCACCTCCCCTAAGGGATTTACTTACCACAAATTTACCTGCACTGAAAACACACTTCAAAAATATCCCCTTATTCCTCCCACAAACTACAAATTGGTTCCACAAAATTCAGCACTTCAAAACAAAAATACAGTAATCCATTGCAAGATAAATACAACAAGAGTGAAAGAAATAGTACAACTGCAATAAAGAAGAACAGGGTACTTCACGAAGTAAAACAGCGATGAAGATCAAGTCCGCTCTGGATGAACACCGACAACCTGGTACCTAGAGGAACGGAATTTAAGAGTATGAGATGCTAATCATCTCAGTGAGCGACCCTACTACTATACCATATAATATCACAGTAATAAGTATAAATAATAATTATTTGGAAATAATAATTTCTCTCAAAACCCTTACAATTCTCTCAGTTGGAAAGGTTCCCCTTTTAAAACATTTTCACAAAACCCTTTATTCATATTCCCCGAAAACCAAGACATCAAATAAATATCCGAACAGTAATAATTATATTTTTAATTCCAATACAGTTTCCAAACATTTTATTTTTAAAACACAGTTCTGAAAATCATTTGATGCACCCACTATATACCAGTGGCGCCAGAGTACCCAGCGTCCCGAGGTACTGCCAGACAGGAGGTTATAGAGAGAAACCGGCATACGGTCGCGTGGCGTCCCACTGCGCCGCTGCTAACCTGGTGTCCCGGCCAAAGGGGGGTGGCCGCCCTCTCCGATGGCATCCACAGGACACCCTCATAATATCAACCGCGCGCTACTCACACCCACCTGCGCGCTAATCACATCACCTGCGCGCTAATCACACCCACCTGCGCGCTAATCACAACCGTGTGCACACTAACCATATCACATATAAACAGAACACCAGTACGTGCACGGTGCATCTAAAAATCATAAATTTTACAATTTTAAATTATATAACAAATTTCACATTTTTCATAAGCATAGCGGGCATAATCCATCCGCTTGAACCCGGAAATTCTCCGTAATTTCTTTATAATCAATACCATAAATTCCATGATTTTCAAATCCACCAACTCCCAAAATCCATCAATTCAAATATCCACATCTTTCCAAGCATAATAATTTCTCGAAATATCATAATCAAATCTCATAATATTCCATGGGCATATTTTATAAAAATTGAAATCACCAATATAACCAAATAGTTTCCTTGAAATATTTGAAAATCAAATCGTGCCCATTTTACTATTAAAACCACACCAATTTCAAAATCCTCAAAACCATAAAATAATTTCACATGGCATACTTTTATAAAATGCACATTTTCTATAAATAATTCCATAATAAATTGAATAAATATTTGGCACATAGAATTTAAATTCCAAATATTTAAATCACACACATATTATATTCACAAATTAAATTTCCCAAAATTAATTGAAGGTGGGTCACTCACCTGGAGCACGCAATTAACCCACGATCCACTACGGGATCAATTCTACGACTCACCGGTGCTCCTAGAACAAAATTCACAGACAGTCAAATAAATTAATATTTTATTCGGGTAAATAATACCCGGTACCCGGGGGGTCAAAACACAAACGATATCTAGAATTTACGAGTTATATACCGAATCGAAGCTCGAGTGATGCTAATCACAGATCCGGTCTTAATTTTCGATGATCGTACCCGACGGGGTTTGAATTTCGTCGAGAAGCTTTTCGGGTTTCGGCTTCGCAATTCTCCCAAACCGTCGCGAATTGGCGGAAACGGATGCCGGATTCAGGTTCAGGAGGTCGAACACAGCGGACTGGAGCTGGCCGGAATTTCGGGTACTCGCCGGAACAGTAATTTCCGACGGGCCGCCACGGTCACCGGCAACCGTCGCCGGCTGTGAAATTTTGCAGTCTTGTAGATCTTGAGGAGAGCAACCCAACGGGACCGGCGGTGAGCAAAACGGAGGTCGGACGGCGGAGAAATCACCGTTTGAAGATTTCCGACCACTCGTCGGAAAATGCTCCGATCCCGGCGCGTCGGTGGTCCAATGGCCGTGATTTTTGGTGGGTAGGCTGGACTTGAGGAGAGGATGATGGGTGTACGGCGCGTGTACTGTAGATCTGCCGGAATAGTGCCGATTCGCGGTGGCCGGCGGTGGAGGGGGAAAAATCGCCGCCAAACTTCGGACGTCCGATCCGGGCGCGTCCGGCGGCCGTTCGCCGTGAAATTTGGAGGTTTTGCCGGAAATGAGGTGGGCAATCTGGATGGCCGGCGCGTGTACAGTAACTAGGCCGGAAAACGTGAAAATGACCGGCGGCCGGTGACTCTCTCTCTTTCTTTCTCTTCCCCGAGAGTTTTAACAAATAAAAACCCTGCGTGACACTGTTCATGCCATGTGGACCAATCAGAAGCTGACACGTGGCATTTTACTGTTCATCGACCCAAAAACATTAAAATAATACGGTATCCGGTAAACTTCAAACGTCCATAACTTTTTAACCGGATGTCCGTTTTGAGCGTGCCGCTAGTCTGTGAACTCGTATCGACGAGCACTTCACAACCATGCATGAGTCAAAGCTCAATTCCCCATAAACAAAAAGTCAACTCCGGCACCCCTTGGACAGTTTGGACCGCAACTTGTTTCGTCCATAACTTTCAAACCGTAGCTCCGTTTTCGACGTGCTACCAGTCTACGAACTCGTGGCATCGTGCACTTCGCCACGGTACCCTAGTCAACTCAAAATTCTCACCGAGTCAAAAAGTCAACTTTTGACTCCCTTCGGTCAACGGTCAACCTCGGTCAACGTGAACGGATTCCGGTGCGATTTGGGACGGGGTGTTACATATATTTAATAAACTCACAGCTCCTAATTACCCCTATTTAATGGCTAATACGTGGTAAGCTTTTTTTTTTTTGTGATAATAATTGATTGGCCAATCAAATTATGTATTTTATTATTTTTATTTAAATTTAGAACATCCTACAAATTATATTTTTTTAACTTGTTTGAGAATTAAAATATTAAAATGTAAGAGTTTTTTTATTTATTTATATTTTATACTTCTACAAATTGTATAGAATTGTTATATCTACTTAAAATTATGTATTTTTCTATACATGTTACGATACATAATACAAAAATTTTAAAAAATGATATACGTTTCGATTTATGATTTAACAACCTTGCTGGCAAGTGCTTGCCTCTGGCAATGATGAGGAGAAGTTGACTATGTACTGCTTTCTTGTAATTTTTTTTTTCAAATCGTGTATATCTTTTCTTTTCTTTTTCCAAAATATAAAAACAAAAAAATAAAATTTTGGGATTTCTAGGAGGCTGTAATCCCCAAAATTAATTATAAAATTAAAATAAAAGAGAAAAATTAATTTGTTTTATTAGGAAATTAGAATAAAAATTCTGAAACAAATTTTTATAAAAAAAGTTGAAAATAAGAGAAAAAAATTTTCTTTGTGTTTTTATCAACATCTAAACAGATAAAAACTTGGATAAGGAAAATCATTTTTCTTTTTCTCATACTTTTTTTTCCCTTTATTTTTCAACCCCACTTTTTTGAATCTAGTTTTTGTTGTAAAAAAAGCAGGGAATATTTCTCTAACATAATTTTTTTGCTAACCAATATTTCTCTAATATAATTGAAAAGTATACACTTTTTGTTTTAATTAAAAAAGATACACTTGTTGGATAATTCAATTCGCATAATTAAGATAAAATGTTTGTATAGTTGGCATTTATTGTCTATATTTGAATTTATCAAAAAGTTTTCTATATTTTGTTGCTAATAAACACTATATTTTCTTTACTTATAATAATTTTTAATATTTATGAACTATTTTATTATCATTGTATTCTAATTATTGTATTTTTATATTATTTTACTATATTAATTATTTTATATGCAAAAATTTGTATTCTAAATTAAATATTTACAGTTTTTGAAAATTTTATCGGTAGTTCCGTCGATATCGCAATTTCCATCGATATTTTCATAAAATTATACCCTCGACATTTCCATCGATAGCAAAATAAACAAACTTTGAGCATCTCTAATAGATTTTTTAAAATCCTTCATTTCTTTTAAAGAGTCATACTTTTTTTTTTTTTTAATAACTTCAATGGGCACTTTAAATTGAAAAATTAAAATAAAGAATGAAACTTGGCTCTCTAAATGTAAAGAGCAAAACTCACTTTCTATATAAACCTTTTAACAAAGTCATTTATTATTATACAATTTTCCATACATACTTACAATTAAATTTATTAATTATATTTCATATTTCAATTTTTTTCTCAAATACTATTTTGATGCAGGGAAGGGTAAAAAAAAAAAAAAAAAAAAGATGGAAAATGTGAATAATAATTGTTTATTGAAAAATGCAAAATAAAGAGCAATTATAAAGAGTAAAAAATCATACTCCTCTATGTTTTAATATTTTTCAATATGCTCTTTATTTTTAATATTATGCTATTTAAAATAAAAAAGCACCATTTAAGATGCTCTTATAAATCCCACACTACTCCTTCCTACTGCCATATAGTATACCCATCCGCATTAATATCTCATTGTTGAAACCATCCCATAAAATTGCATCATCGCTATCCTTTGAGGCCCCTCCTTTGGTAATAATATAGTTAGTGGAAATTTAAATTCTTTAGGAAAATGAAAAATTACTGATGAATTACCCATGTTTGGTTGGTTCCCATAGAAAGTCTCATCATTTTTAGGAGATGATAAAATATAAGCCTAGATGATTAGATTCCAAAATTTAGAAAAAAAAGTAGGTTGGAAAGTAGTTCTTGCTTGTATAGGTATTATTTTGAGAGTTTTTAAGAAAACTAGTTATGTAGATTTTCTAGAAGAATCAAGGTTAACCTTAAATATAGAGGTGCATTCATAATGGCTAGCTGCACCGTTGGACCAAATTTATGAGTATCTTCTAGTACTTTTTTCTTGAACTTTGTATTTGTCACATATTCCCCAAAACTATTAAAAACTTTACAAATGCAATTTTATGTCTAGGCATATAAATGTGAATTTCTATTAAGTCTTTAGGTATAGATGCAAAGTTCAGATTACGTAGGCTATAAATGCAAAGCTTTTTTTTTTTTAACATTACAAATTATCCTAATCCATGTATTCTCTATGATTCGAACTTATGCATTTATGATATAAATAGAGGTGCTCAACCATTGAAACTATTTTATTCGTCGCTAAATATAAAATTGGAAGGCAAATTATAAATCAATGAGAAGTTGAAAAAGGCACATATGGGAATAAACCCATAAGAAATATGAGCCCTCTTATCATCCTCATAAATGTCGACCATTAATTCTCCAAATGTTCCAAATCAACTTACTTCTTTTTTTTCTTTTTTTTTCCTCAAGGTAATAATGTTCCAAACCACAACTTACAATCCCATAAAACACGCATTAAATAATGTTTTCTTATTCAACAAAGATAAAATATTCCACTTTATAAGTTGTAACACCTTTTTCTTATAGAGAATCGCTACATTAATTAGGCAAGGTATTTTGGCAAGCTCTCTCTACAGGAATATTTAAATTTTATTAGGCACATGGAGCCTCCAAATTTCATTTCACCACCCTCTGTGCTACTTTTCTTTTTCTTACTTCGAAAAAGAAGTATGAACAATACATTATAATATTTCATCCAAGATTAATGTGCCACTGTGCGTGCAGGTTAATTAAAAAGCTTCCTTTCCCAAGGAAGGTTACTGTCATTTTTTACATTGATTAACTACAATTATGCACGGTATGTATAATTACAATACATTATTTTATAATAAGTTATAAAAAAAAATCATTATCCAATCAAATACAAAGTATAATAAAAATAATATAAATTTAAAATTTTTAATCCAACTTAACTAGTTTAAATTTTGAAAACTTATTTGAAGACCAGGTTAAATTGATAGGTTCTCTATTTTTATCAAAAATTAATATCTTTAATTCTTTTCTATTTGTAACTTAAGATCTATTATTGACAAATATACAACCTTTTCCTTCTCTTTGCAAAACTACCACAAAATTAATATTTTTCATCAGTAAATTTTTACCTTTTAGAACTTCTAGAACGAAATTAATGTGTATGGATTTTATAAATTATAAATAAAATAAATAAACAAATAATCGTATCATATTTAACATCACTCAATGGGGTTCTTGAGCAAATTTGTGAACTGCTTAAAAAATCTTGACTTTGATAAATAGCCTATGTGTTTGATAAAACAAAACAACCATCTAATGCTCTTGTTTGAGATGATACATTTTCTATAGGTCGTTTAAATATATTTACTGTCAGCATGTTACAAAGTGAAATTGCAAACATTAATGTTACATGTACTAAAATGTTAACCATATTTATATAACAAGTGACATGTGTTAAAATATTTTTAGTTAACATATTCATTTGGTCTAAATATAGAAAAAGCAAATTTTTAAATAGATAAGTGAATTAAATATATATATATATATATATAGCAATTAGATGTTGCCACATCATTTGATAGATAAAATTGGATAATATTTTGGTAAATCCATAGCATTATTAAATTGCAAATCATTGTATATAACATGTATTTTTCTTTTTTTTTTTTGTTTTGGTATTTGTATATAATTTTTTTTATTTGTGTAACATAAGCTTCCTACAAAAAAACTTTGCAAAGTTATTTGTTCTCTTTAAAATATTAACCTAAAAATTTTGGGACACATTATAAACCTAAAGACACATTCCACGCATTTCTTCCATTTTTCTACTATATTTATTTTCACTTTTTGACTAATCATTTATGTAACATACTAGATGCTAATAATAATAATGATGAACATACAAAATGACGGCATGAACAAAAAATTAGAAATAGATTATAATATATATATATATATATATATATATATATATATATATATTTTTAAAAAGCTTCCTAGTACAAAGTTTAAATCAACAAAAAAATAGTGAAAAATTAAACTAACCATTACATTTGATAGGAATTCTTTTCAAAACAATATGTGAAATAACTAATTTGCCCTTGAATAACTATGAAAATATCCAAAGAACCAGATAAGATAAATAATCAAATTTCTTAAATATACATGTATTTATTGGGTGAAAAATAAGTGAGAGAGAATGAGAGCTATAGTCCTCCCTGAAAAGGGTATATAAGTGAAACGATAAAAATGATTGGCTCTTAAGTTTTGTGTAGATAGGTCAAATCCTACCCGACTTGTATGGGATTGAGAGCCAATCGGTCTATCCTAGCCAACTAATGGCTTAACTTTTTGACGGTTCTTTATAATCCATTTTCTCCGCGATTAAATCCATTGCCACCTTAGCATTATATGCAATCATTTAAGGTTTAAGAGAGTAAATTCCTATCAGTGAGTAATTAATAAATTGGAAGAAAACTTTAAGTAGCTTTATTATTATTAACTCCAATTTAGTCATTTTTCACAATGTAGTAGTAGTTTTTCACTTTTTTTTTTTGTTTTTTTGGGTGGTGAACCTTCCTTTTAAATAATAAATCATGTATAGGAAACAAAAAGTACCTATTCTATTCCTCTTCGAGCTTTTTGTTAAGCAATAATCTCAATAAAGAGAAGGTTCCTTCTTCTATTATATTGGTTTAAGAATGAGATTCTACTTTTTACTGTTTCTTTTTGTCCTTTGCAACTTTTTTTTTTTAATGATATTTTGTTTCAATAAAAAAATACACAGATCTATAGCACTAAAATTGGTATAGAATTATATAGAATAAAGTCTTTTTTCCTTTTCCTTTTTGTTTCTCTGTTCACTTAAACCCAGGAACAGAGCCAATAATAAACATTCGATGGGCCAAATTAATTTTTTGCAATAATATATTTTATATTCTAAATTTCATTATAATAATTTTTTAAAAAATAATGAAATAAAAGTTGGTTATATATTATAATTAATGAATCAAACATTTATGAAAGATTTTTATCAAATACAAGTTCGTTAAAAATAAAAGTGTGTCATTTCTAACCTCCAAATAAATATGTAACACAAAAATATATATAAAAAAAAAAGAGGCCAAAATAATAGTTGTTGAATGCTAATTTAATAACAAATTTCATGAGGCCCCAGTGAAATTTAGCAAAATTGCAATTGTTAGTATTTTAACCACATAAAAAACGTATGATAAAGAAATAGAAAAATGTTTCCTTTCATTTTTTATAAAAGAAAAATGATTGACTTTTGTTAAAAAAATTTGTAATCTAAAAATAAATAGTATCAGTTAGATAAGTTTTATTTTTTATAATTAATTACTAAAACAAATAATAGTAATAGTGAATAAAAAAACCCACCAAAAAATGGAACGGAGAAAAATTTTAAAAGAATAGGAAAAAAATAAAAATTAAATAAATGAAGGAACAAAATAAATAACTGGCAAAGAAATTTTAAAATTTAACAAATATTTCTAAAATATATGCAAATAACAAAAGAAAAGAACATAAAATATTCCAATTTGATACATAATTGAACAATAAAATATAGTTATATTAGGTCGTAATTTCTAATTAGAAAGGTTAGATAAAGTAACAATGTATTTTGATGCTGGTAATTATGAATTGGAAAGGGTATGAGATATTACTTTAGTTGATTAGTGATGGGATTAAGAGGAACTAGAATACATTCACCCCCCAAAAAAAAAAAAAAAAAAATATGAGGAACTAGAATGCGATGGACTACAACTGAGTTATGTTTGGGTGTCAACATTTTTGCATCAAGATATATTGAAATATTTAAACACTGAAAATATTAATCAATGAAAACAGAAATAAATCCACCAAAAAAAAAAAAAAACTATTAGGGTAAAAACCAACCGCAATTGAACCCATTAGTCTCTTCTAACAAAATTTTTAGATGCAAAACTCACATAAATCAAACATTTAATTTTGAACAGTTGCTCAATTTCAATTTTCAAGTCAAGAAAAAACTTTAAGCCATTTAGATTTTGAACTTTCTCAACATGCAAGTAGACCCTCCAAAATCCATAGTTTTGTCAAAAGAAAAAAAAAAAAAGATTTCTTATTTTAGTCATTGATTATCTTCATCTCATAAATATAAATTGGATTGAACCCCAACTTTTATAGTTTTTTAATGTGTTATTTGTAATGGATGGGGAAGTGAGATGAAATTTAAGCAATATAAATATATAACTAAACAAATAAAATGTTTATATCATCCAAGCTAAGTTGAAATCCACATTTCTGGGTAATTTCTTCTAATTCTCTATCACTTTAATTGTATGTGCTTCATGCAAAAGGATATGTTTATGAGAGATTTAAACTTTGACGTTTTTAATGGTTTTCTTTATGCAAGTGGATAAAAAATGGAGGTTGGTCTAAACCATTTTTTTCTTTACAGTTGGAGTGAAATTATTATTATTATTTTTTTTCCCAAGAAGTTGTCTGATTCTTTTGTATGGATAGGAATATATAAACACATATTTCTAACTATTTCACGGAGATTCTGACTAGTATTAGGAGTAAAAGCCGTAGCAGTCTTCTCCAAATTCGCTTGCCGACCAGAAGCCAACTCATAATCCTCTAAGATTCCCAAGATAGTCTGACACTCATTAATCCACCCTATAGAAAATAAAATACTATTATCTGTAAAAGAGATGGGAAACCCGAAGTGCACCAAAAGCTACATGAATACCGTAAATAAAACCATTAAATTCAGTGGGCTTAACAAAAAAGGACAAACCCTCTGCACATAAACGAAAAAGATAAGACGACGAAGGATTATATTGTTTTAATCTTCTAGTTGGAAAAAAAAAAACTTATTATAAGTAGAACCATTAATAAGAACAAAATATGACACCAAAGAAATACATTCTAAATAAGATCCATCCATTGATTGCCAATCTCATCTCTTTGCATCAACCTTATTAAAAAATATTATTTTACCTTGTTATATGCTTTACTCATATCCAATCTTATAGCAACTAAATATTCATTTCCCCATTGACAATCCCCAATAATGTGCATTGTCTCAAAAGCTACTATAATATTATCCATTATTGAAAGTTTAGAAACAAAAACACTTTGTTCAATTGAAATCAACTGAGGAAGATAACTTTTGAACCTACTGACAACAATCTTTTGAAATAATTTTATAAAGAACCATGCATAAGCTAATGGGATGAAAACCAACCACACTAATAGGATTTTCAACTTTAGGAATCAATGAAATAAGTGCATGATTAAGATCTCCTAACTCACCTTTATCATTCAGAACATGCAAACAAGCTTGAGTAACCTTCTTATCAACAGCTGACCAATAATGCTGAAAGTATAAAGCAGGCTTTCCATCAAAGCTAGGAGCTCTTGAAGGATAAATTTGAACAAGACTTCATCGAACCTCTTCTGTAGTGAATGGTCTACATAAAGCTTGGTTCATAGCTACGAACCCAATTTCTCCATTTACTTATTTTTACGTATTTATTGGGTGGCAGAAGGTTTCAACAAAATCCTATTTCCCATCTAGAAAAAATAAAACAAAAACAGAAGTGAAAAAAAAAGAAAAAAAAAGAAAGTCAAAATGCGATTTTATATATATAATTAAATTAATTAGGAGCCTTTGAAGGATCCATTTGATCAAAACTTTGTCGAACCTCTTTTGCAGTGAATGGTCTATATAAAGCTTGGATCATAGCTACAAACCCAATTTCTCCTTTTACTAATTTTTACATATTTATTTGTTGCCAAAAGGTTTCAACAAAATCCTATTTTCCATCTAGCAAAAATAAAACAAAAACAAAAGTGGAAAAACAAAGAAAATAAAAAGTGCTGGGCCAAAACAAAAAAAAAAAAAAAAAAAAAAAAAAAAAAAAAAAAAAACCAAAAAGGTAAAGACGCCATTAGAACAATACGACATCGTTTTTCATTTTGGTAGCAAGTAAATTTGTTTCAAAGCCTGAAACTCCAAAAGTAACTCTCATTTCTCTGTTCTTCTCCTCCCACTATCACACCCTCCACCATCGTATTCTGTTTTGATAATGTGAATATTGATTTGGGGGGTCTTCGAAACCAGGTCAGTGAGCTTCTTTCTATTAAATATATGGAAGTAGTATGACGTTCTGGGTTTTGAATTTCTTTTGGGTATTTCATCTCATATCTCTGTTATTGTTGCATGCTAGGTTTTGGTTTTTCATTTTAAAGTATCGTTTAGGGCTTTTTCATTGCAGAGATTTTTTTTTTGTGTACTGGAAATTTCTAAAACCCCAAGTCTATTTCAAAAACATTTTTGTGCTTTTCTTTGTCTAACATTCCTTACCCTGGTTACCCGTCACCATTACTCTCGAATATACATCACATGTAACAAAAAATCCACTGATTCTTGAAATGACTGAAAATGTCACATATATATATATATATATATATATATATGCATATGTATGTATGTTGATTTCATTTTGAAAATATTTATGCATATATATGCGCATATAGACTAGGCTATTTCTGCTCCAAGAAGAGTGGAGGTTTGGATTTGGCAAAGTGTTTTTGACAGTTGAGTAGTGCATTATATTCATTTAGGCATAATGATTTTAATCTGTCTTCAGATATGTATTGAATTTCTTCCAAATTTTTTGGCGAGTCTTTTTCCCTGTCATTTTAAAAGAACCGGTAATTGTAAGTGTTACACAGTAGGCACTTTGTGTTTTATATGTAAACGCATATTCTGATAAAGAAGTGGACAATTATCTCAGGATTTTATAACCATGGCAACAAAAAGAGTAAAGGTAGATTGTGGAGGAACGGTGGACGAGTCCCATACCATGATGGAAGATCGAATATCACAGTTACCTGATCCTTTGATTCATCATATTTTCTCATTCTTGCCCTCTATTTATTTAGTACGAATGAGTCTTCTTTCTCATCGTTGGAGACATATGTGGGTTTCCGCTCCCTTTATTTATTTCAAAAACTTTTGTAATATTACTTTCGATAAGAAGGTGAGCAGTCGAGATAGAGTCTTAAAGTTTGTGACCAACTATGTTAAACACCGTGAGCTATGTATGCACATTCCAAATACATCCATAATAGGTTTTAAATGTGACACGCCTTATTGGTTCGCAAGCCGCAATGGTGCTTTTAGACAAATAGATGATTGGTTGAACTTTGTTGTTAGAAGTAAAGTGAAGGAGTTAGATCTCCATCTCAAGGAGTATCTTTTACCTCCGTTCGTTTTTAATGCAAGTTCATTAACCGTCCTGAAGTTGACTAAGCTGAATTTGTTTGTCCCTTCTCTTTCAAGCTATCCCTCTTTGAAAGTTCTCTCTTTGGATTGTGTGAAATCCAATGCTAGGTCACTTCAAAATCTTATTTCTGGATGCCCTATTATTGAAGAATTGTATTTGTCAGGCTCTGATATCGGACGTTTACATTTTGCTGTTAGTGAAACACTTAGAAGTCTGTCATTATTGTCTGTGGATCTTACTAATCAATGGCTTGATTCCCTATTTTCTCGACTTCCTTTGCTTGAGAGATTTTTTTTCAAATTTGGTAGGTTGAAATATGTTAGCATTCGTAGTCATAGCCTGAAACATGTTTCGATCGAGTATTTTTATGCCATTGAAGCTGCTCTTACAACACCAAATTTAGTTAGCTTGCACATTGTTTGTGAACCCTGGTCAAAAATTTCTGTTGAAACTCCCAATCTGTTAGAAGTTGTCAATTTGACCCTCAAAGATGATGGAATGATTAAAGACTCATATATTTCTCTTGTACATCTTCTTTCAAATCTGAATTTCTTGAAGAAGATGGTGCTGACAATTTACAAAGATGAGGTACATGTGTTTGTTAGTTTATTTATTTTTTATAATAATAATATTATTATTATTATTATTTTCACTGGCAACTGATGTTTGTGTTTTTATTGTTGTGGTTTAACATTTGAAGGTTCTCATATTTCCGAAACATATAAGACAGAAGTACCTTTCTCCCATGCCTAATCTGAAGCATCTGAAGGTGATGAAGTTTAGTGGCCGTAGCTTTACTAAAATTGCAGAAATGAGGGAGTCTTTGCTTTGGTGTGCACCTTCTTTGGAGAGTGTTGAAATTGGAAGAAATTGTATATAGAAGGATATTGTATTGGTAGATGGTAAAGAGAATGAGGCAGTAGTAGGTATACATACCACTAAGTACTTTTTTTTTTATAATTTTTTGGCCTTTTTTAATTTAAAGTAATTAATATTATCTATATCTTTTATATTTTTGTTCATAAAAATACATGTAAAAACAACGTCTATGAGACGTTTTCTAAATTTGCCCATAGGCCTTAAAATTTTTTAGTAGCTTTTTTATATTTTGTATTTAAAGATAAATTTATACAACTTGGTTGAATTTGATAAAGAATATAAATATGAATGATGATAGAAGTATCAGCTACTAATAAGTAATATGTTATTATTATATTACTCATTTGTATTTAGTAACATTTTTAATAATTGATTTGTATTTAGTAATATTTATTTTCTGTTCAGCTTTTTATATTTAGATTGTATTAATTTTTCAGTAAATAAATTATAACACATCACCTTATTACATACATGATTTTTACTTTTATTTATACTTGAATTTAATCTCAATAAGCGAATAAACAAGTCATATTACTTGTAATTAAGTTTTAGTCAAATGGCTATATATAATAATGGTTAATTTAAATTATTTTCAAAAATATTTTTATTAGATATATAATTTTTTTTCTTTTCATTTTACAAAATCATTTTCTAAAAACTATTCTGTAAAACATTATTGGATAGGTCCTCATGTTGCCATCGGTGGTTGCCCATAAGGTGGAAATGGAAAGATTTTTGAAAATGAGAAAAAAAAAAATAATTAGAAATTTGAGAAGTGGATGAAGAGGTTTAAGGGTATGTTAGTAAATTTGAGAAAAGAGACTGCATTAATTTTTTTTTTCTATACTGCAAAAGGCAGGAAAAAATGAAATTTTTTTTAATAATATTAAAATAATTCTTTCAACTATACGATGTCGTTTTTACAAGGCAATAATCACATCGGCCAAATTTTCTCCCATGCCTCTCGTATATTTCGTTTGTAATTCTGAGAAACGAAAATCCCAAAATCACTCACACTCTTCTGTTTTGATAATGTGAATATTGTTGGTGAGGTTCTGTGAAAGCAGGTCAGCCAGCTTCTTTAATTCCTTATATTTTCTTTTATTTGTTGAAAATTGAAATATATAAATACTTTGAGGGTGTTCTAGGGTTTTGCTCTTTCTTTTGGGTTTTTCATCTCAGAGCTGTTGTGTTTGCTGGGTTTTTTTTTTTTTTTTTCTGGGGTTAATTTTTATTTTTAACAGGGAATGTTCTAAAACCCCCAATTTTTTACTCCATTCCATCCAACTTTTCTTTTTTGCCCTCTTTTTTTTACTCACATTCCTTGCCCATCACCAGTACTATCAAATATACATACTTATAACAAATAATCCATTGATCCTATTCTCAAATATTTGTCAAAAATATATTTCCAAATCAAAATTTTAAAACTTCATGATGATCAAAATATATTTGAATGTATGCATGTATGTATACAGGTATCTATGTTTATATATGTATGGCTATGTATGCATGTATACACTTCATTTTTAAAAATCTATGTATATGCATAGGCTAGGCAATTTGTGTTTCAAGAAGAGTGGATATTTGGATTTTGCAAAAAGTTTTTGACAGTTGAGTAGCGCATTCCATTCATTTAGGCGTAATGACTTCAGTCTGTCTTAGGATATGTGTTGAATTTCTTCCAAATTTCGGGGGAGTCTTTTTCCTGTTATTTTATATAATAATTGGTGTAATTGATACAATAAGTGTTACGTAGTAGGCACTGTATATATATGTACACATATTCTGATAATGAAGTGGACAACCATCTCAGGATTTTGTAACCGTGGCAACAAAAAGAGTAAAGGTGGATTGTGGAGGAATGGTGGAGAATGAGTGCCATACCATGTCGGAAGACCGATTATCACAATTACCTGATCATCTAATACATCGTATTTTCTCATTCATTCCCACAATATATTTAGTCCGAATGAGTTTTCTTTCCAAGCGTTGGAGACATTTGTGGGTTTCTACTCCTTTTTTATATTTTGAAGACTTCAGTACTAGCATTTTCGACAGGAAGGTTAGGAATCGGATAGGGTCTTAAAGTTTGTGACTGATTATGTGACACATCGCAAGCTATGCATGAAAACTCCAAATAGGTTCATAGTAAGTTTTAAGTGTGACTTGTTTTATAGTTTGGCAAGCAGGAACAGAGCTTTTAGACGAGTACATGATTGGTTAAACTTTGTTGTTGAATGTAAACCAAAGGAGTTAGATCTCCATCTCAAGAATTATGTTTTACCTGAGTGCATTCTTAATGCAAGTTCATTAACTATTCTGAAGTTGACTGACATGGATTTGTTTGTCCCTTCTCTTTCAACCTTTCCCTCTTTGAAATTTCTGTCTTTGGTGTGTGTGAAATCCGATGCTAAGTCACTTCAAAATCTTATTTCTGGATGCCCTATTATTGAAGAATTGTATTTATCAGGCTCTGATATCGGACATTTAGATTTTGCTGTTAGTAAAACACTTAGAAGTCTCTCATTATTGTCTGTGGATCTTACTAGCCAATGGCTTGATTCCCTATTTTCTAGACTTTCTCTGCTTGAGAGATTGTTTTTCAGTTCCTATAAGTTGTTGAACAATATTAGAATCTGTAGTCATACCCTGAAATATGTTTTCCTTGAGTATTATATTCCCATCGAGGCTGCTCTTACAACACCAAATTTAGTTGGCTTGCGCATCGTTTGTCAATCCTGGTCAAAATTTTCTGTTTAAGCTTCCAATCTGTTAGAAGTCAATTTGACCCTCTTCGATGAAGGACCGAGGAAAGATTCATATATTGATCATGTACATCTTCTTTCAAATCTGAATTCCTGGAAGATGGTGCTGACAATTTACAAAGATGAGGTACCTATATTTGTTAGTTCATTATTATTATTATGATTTTAAATATTATTATTATTTTCATTTTCAACTGGTGTTGTCTTTTATTGTTGTGCCTTAACATTTGAAGGTTCTCATATTTCCAAAACGAGTAAGACAGAAGTACCCTTCTCCTATGCCTAATCTGAAACATTTGAAGGTGATGAGGTTTAATGGTACTAGCTTTACTAAAATTGCAGAAATGAGGAATTCTTTGCTTTGGTGTGCACCTTCTTTGGAGAGTGTTGAAATAGGAAGAGACGGTACTTGGATATATTGTGTCTGTAGTTGGGTTTTTTAACTTTATGTAAAGAGAATGAGGCATCAGGCAAGGCACACAAACTTCTATGTATTTTATTTTTTTTTGGAACTAAATTATTCTAACCATCTTCTTCTTCTTCTTTTTCTTCTTCTTTTTTTTTTTTGCCTATTTTAATTAGTTTATAATGAAGTGCAAGAACATTTTCTTTTTTACTTAAAAACCATTTGGGTAAGAAATTGTTTGCTGCTAGTATTAATTTCCAATTTCCAATTGATGACCGATAGATGTATATACGTGAATGCATAATTTGCAAGCGTTACATTCATCAAAGTCAAAAATGGGTTTGACAGATCAGACACTTTGCAGTCCTTAATTTTTCATAAGGATATTGAGAAGTTACAGGTAAAGGATATGAATGGAATAAGACGGTTGTGAGACTTTGATCTGATAAGCCTTGTAGCTCGTGCCCAACGTTGCTGCTGTTTTTTTTTGTTTCTTAAAGGTTGCTAGGTTGCTAAGGAATTCAAACTAGGATTCCACACCCCCCCCCCCCCCCCCCCCCCCCCCCCCTTCTTTTTTTTAAAATTTTGTTTTTTTGGTTGAATCAATAAAAAAATTGGCATTTGTAGCATTGCCCTATCTAATTAATGGCTTTTTTATTTTTTTATTTTGAAAAACAATGATTCATAATTTTATATTTTATTTTTATTTATTTATTATTATTATCATTATTATTTTGGTTCTAGTTTCTTCATTTACTAATTAAAAGCTTGTTATAGTAGCCCAATTTCTGCTTTATTTTCCATGAGTATTTGGTGCTAAAAAGTCTAAATTTCGTGTTCGGCGGACAAAATTAACTCAATACCATGCATACAAATTTGTTTCATCATGGTACATATAACACACGTTGTCGAATTATGAGTATTCGGTGCTAAAAGTTTTTAAATTCGTGTTCCGCCGATGAAATTTAACACAATATCGTGCATGCAAATTTATTTCATCACGGTATGTACGTTGTTAAATCTCACAGTAAGTAAAGAGACTAACAGGGCACAAATGCAATTTTTTCTAGTGGTTGAGATTCTTGAGAATGTACAATATATCAATGAGACTAATAACAAAACAAAAACACAATTTCTTTTATTGTGGTTGAGATTCTTGAGAATGTATATATATCCATTGTTTTTGTTTTTGTTGGTGGATGGAAATGTATATCCATTCTTAGTTTCAGCTGTTCAAAGTCACTCACCGTCCTGGCAGCCTCTCACATTTTAAGCACACTTACTATTTTTCCCTCATATAAGAATTCTTCATAAAACTTTCACTCAATCAAAGCTTGACACAGAAGAAAGGGAAAAAAAACTCTGGCTCGTAGCTCACATAACTGACTTAATAAAGAAGTTGAAAACCAAGTGCTCGACTGCTAGCAGTAAGACTTATGTATATATATATATATATATATAGATATACAGTCCGTCTATGATACGGACGGTCCTCATGCGGACCACAGTATTGGTGATGGTTTTTCATAGTATTGGTGACGATTTTCTAAAAAACCGTCGTTAATACTATAAAAAACCGTCACTAATACTGCGGTCCTCATGCGGACCGTCTTTACCATAGAATTTCCATATAGATATATATAAAGCAAAAAAAATGTTTAGTATTGATGATGTACGAACCAAACTTGTCCATGCTAAAAACATCAATTTAAACTTCTTTATGATAGCATTACTAGAATCGCATTGATAAATAATACAATAAATGCGTCGCACAAAATAAATAACGACGTATTGTACAGAGTCGTCTAATGTCATGTCACTAAAGCCATAAAACAATAAGCAATGCATCATGAGAGTCACCTATCTTTGGCTTTTTAGCGACTCAGATTGATTTTTAGCCACGCATAATAAGAATCACCTATCTTTGAGTTTTTAGCGATTTATATAGATTTTTAGGGATGCACCATAAGAGTCGACTATCTTTGTGTTTTTAGCGACGCATACTGATTTTTAGCGACGCATGATAAGAGTCATCTATCTTCGAGTTTTTAGTTACTTAGATAGATTTTTAGTGACGCACCAGGAGAGTCACCTATCGTTGAGTTTTTAGCGACGCATTCTAACAATTCACTTATAGAGATGCATTATTTAGCGACTCTTCACCACACTGTCTCTAAAAATGTATTAACGATTTTTTTTAAAGTATCGTTAAATATATGAGTCACTAAAAACAGCAAATTAAAGGTCGCCAAATATGTTAAGGCGACTTTGTTATGTATTAATGCGTCGTCCCTTTTTTTTTTTTTTTTAAATTTTGTGAAAAGTGATTAAAATAGTAAAAATATAAAAATAATTAAAATACAAAAAAACTAAAACTAGCTCCATCCAAAATAATTAGAATACAAAAACTTAAAATAAATATTTTTTCATAACAAATTAATTATCAAATAAATTAAATATTATCCCATTGACATATTATTATATAATTTGTAAACTATTGTATTTTTTCATAACAAATTTAATATTGATTAAACTTCCATGAATGCATACTCATTGAGATGAAAGTTGATGTCCTCTTGTTTACAATATTACACCCTCATACTGCATATGGAAATTAAAATTAAAAAAGTTATTAACACTTATGTAAAATAAATAAAATATTAATCATTATTAATTTTGTAATTTAGTAGAATATAACCTTCTTAAGATTTGGCGAGGCACATTTCTCTTAATTAAAAGTGGAAAACACATAATGAAGTGGATCAAAAAAATAATTTAATGAATAATAATAAATGTCATAAATATTGCTTAAAACATAAGTTAATAAATATACATACCAATTTATTTAGAAGATATTGTTTATCCATATCTCCTCATAATCATTACGAACATAGTCACTCTCACATTCATCTTCATTATCATTTTCATCAACATTTGACAATTGTATGGCAAATGAATTGTGAGCCATCGTAATATCGCCAAGAACATCTTCTTCAACCAATTCTTTTTCAACAAAACTACAATGTCGTGGTGGAGTTAAAGCAAAAAACCATCTCGAATTAAGTTATTCTTCAACATAAAATATTTGTTGAACTTGTGAAGCCATAATGAATGGTTAGGATTTATATCCAATTTTATTAAAATTAACACATGTAAACCTCATCCCATCAACATACTGTCAGCACATGACTCACCATGCCAAATCCATTGCCGATAGTTGATATCAAACCCATTCCAATATATATGGCCTTTAATATCCCTAATAGTATGGGTTTTCATATTCCCACATTGCATGCAAGGATATCGTATGACATTACAATCATTGGCATTTTCCATGCTAAATTTCAAAAATTCATTCACCTCCTTAGCAAAATCGCTTAAGGTTCTATCTTTTGTTATCTTTTGTTATTCATGATCTATCCATTTTCCTACCAATCTAAGCAGAACAACGTCAAACAATATCACAAACAAATTATCAACAAAAGCAAGATTTAGAAAATCTAGCGAACCTCGACAAAAGCAAGATTAAGAAAATCCAGCGAACCTAACCTTCGGTTATAATGAAAAATAAAAAATAAAAAATAACCCAACCCATCACATGTCACCGCTAATCATAAAGAAAAAAGAAACTCACCGAAACCATGGAGACGAAGAAAGAAGAAGCCAAGCTAACCACAAAGGCGACATAGAGAAATCCAGCTTCCAAATAGCAATACAGGCAAATGAAAACTTAAATCCGAAATATCCCACTCTTCAAGTCTCTCTGCAATTGCTTCCAATTCTAACATCTATTAGATACTGTACTAACATCTATTTTGTGAAAAGAAATGGTATTCACACGCCCGCATAAAGTTTTAATATGCGCCAAAAATTTTCAGAAAATGGCAAAACAGGTGACCCATTTAAATAAAATGTGTCGCTAAAGGTTAGACGTGACAACGGATCAGGTGATGCAATAACATTTTTAGAGTCGCTTATTTTTTTTAATTCTTTTAAATTTTTTTTTCAAAGTACGGTTTTTTTTCTGCTTAAACTTTAAGTCTCTTAATTTATATATATTTTTTCTTTAGCAAACTAGAGGAAACGGTGATGCATTGTCTACAGATAGTGTCGCCTGTTCTTTTATTTATGTTTTTTCACCCTTTAAATAGGATTTTGTACTTTATTTGAGTTTAAAATTTGCATTTGCTTTTAAAATATGCAACTCTTATAAATGTTCCTGTTATGTCTCTAAAATTTTAAGAACAGGCGACATAGTTGCATTTAAAAGAGTCACCTAATACCCTAGTATTTAAAATTTATTTTTAAGATTTAATTAGTTTTTTGAAATTTCATCTACAAATATTTTCACATAGCATTCCAATGAACATCAATTCCATTGATCTAAAAACAGAAAATAGTTTTATCAATGATCTTTTCAATTATTCACATATATATGTATACACAAAACACAAAAACACATCTCTCACGACCTATTTTGAGATAGGGTATACCAATTGTAAATTGATCTAATGTAACAAGGACTTATAGTCCAATTGCTTGATGTAAGTATGTTCAATGAGATCAACTTTTAGGTTTTTGGGTATCGGTGATAGTTTATTTGAATTTAAAATTTATAATAGATTAAATTTTTTTTTGTTTTATTTTGAAATAACAAGCGACACATTAAATGATACATGGGTCGCCAGATATTTAAGGCGACCCATTCTAAAGGGAACAGGCGATGCATCAGTTTCATTCCCAATTGCTTATACCTTTTTTTTTTTTTTTTAAATCAATTTGATTTTCTTACAACTTCAAATAACCAATGAAAATATTTAAGCAACATAACTAAGCTGGTATTTTTTCTTTTATTTTTATTTTTATCATATGAACAAGGCGATGCAGATGGTTCTTTCAACTTCAAATAATTAGTGAAAATATGTAAGCAATATACCTGAGCCATTTTTTTTTTTCTGATAAAATGAACAAGCGACATAGACCTTTCATTACATGTCAAATGTTCTCATATATATATATATATATATATATATATATATATATATATTGTTTTAATTAATCTGATTTTCTTTCAACTTCAAATAAACAGTGAAAATATTTAAGCAACACAATAGAGTTTTTTTTTTGTTTTTTAAAGATATTGGTAATAGGTGACGCACAGGTACCACTACGCATCACCTATTACCAATATCTTAAAAAAAAAAAAAAAAAACCAGCTATGTTGTGTTACTTAAATATTACCCTTTTTTTAATTATTTTAATTTTATTTCAACTTCAAATAACCAGTGAAAATATTTAAGAAACATAACTGAGCTAGTTTTTTTTTGTTACAAATATTTAGGATATTGGTAACAGGTGACGCAGAGGCTTCATTATACATCGGCTGTTTCATTTTTTTTTGTTCTTTTAATCAATCTAATTTTATGTCAGCTACAAATAACAGTGAAAATATTAGAGCAATATAACTGAGCTTTTTTTTTTTTTTTTTTTAAAGATATTGGCAACAGGCGATGCATCGGTGTTATTATGCGTTGCTTGTTCTCTTTTTTTTTTTTTTTTTATCAATTTAATTTTATTTAAACTTCAAATAACCAGTGAAAATATTTAAGCAACGTAAGTGAGCTATTTTTTTTTTTTTAAATATAGATAACAGACGATACACAGACTTCTTTATGCGTCGCCTGTTCTCTTTTTTTGTTTTTATGGTTCTTTTTATTAGTCTAATTTTATTTCAACTACAAATAACTAGTAAAGATATTATAGTAACATGATTGAGCGGTTTTTTTTTTGTTTTTTTTATCAATCTAATTTTATTTCAACTATAAATAACCAATAAAAATATTAGAGTAATATAACTGAGCTGAATTTTTTTTTTTAAAATATAGGTAAAAAGTGACGCACAGACTTTTTTATGCGTCGCCTTTTTTTTTTTGTTCTTTTTATCAATTTAATTTTATTTTAACTACAAATAACCAATAAAAATATTAGAGTAACATAACTGAGCTGATTTTTTTTTTTAAATATAGATAACAGGCAACGCACAAACTTCTTTTATGCGTCGCCTATTCTCTTTTTTTTTTTGTTTTTTTTATCAATTTAATTTTATTTCAACTACAAATAACCAGTAAAAATATTAGAATAACATAACTGAACTGAGATTTGTTTTCAAATATATGTAACAAGCGACACACAAACTTTTTTATACATCACCTATTCTCTTTTTTTTTTGGTTCTTTTTATCAATCTAATTTTATTTTAACTACAAATAACCAATAAAAATATTATAGCAATATAACTGAGTTGTATTTTTTTTTTTTTAAATATAGCTAACAAGCGACGCACGAACTTTTTTATACATCACCTGTTCTCTTTTTTTTTTTTTTGTTCTTTTTATAAATTTAATTTTTATTTCAACTACAAATAAACAGTAAAAATATTAGAGCAACATAACTGAGCTTTTTTTTTTTTTTAAAAGATATTAGTAACTGGTGACGCACAATGTGCGTTGCCTATTACTTATGGAGATGCACAATGTGCATCACCTATTATTTATTACAAAAAAAAAATGATGCGAATCCGCCCGAACTCGCACAACCGGCAACTCACTGGGGTACTGATCCGATACGGATGAAGACTGGACCGATCACTAGGGCTCAAGCTAAGAGGTTTAAGGAAAACCTTGCTGCCTTTATCCAGAAAGTAATTCATTCTCAAAAGGGCTTGTCCATACCTAAAGATAAAAGACCTGTTTTAAGTATCCAAGTGATGGAGGCTGATACATCGAACATTTTACATCGGACTTCGGACATCGGACATAACTTAGCTCGGACAGACATCACTTAGCTCGGACAGACATAAGTTAGCTCAGATAGGCATCAGTTAGCTCAGACAGACATAAGTTAGCTCGGACATCAGGCAGAAATAAGTTAGCTCGGACATCAGACATAAGTCAACTTAGTTGTCAAACTAGTCAACTTGTTTTCTGATTTGCATTTGACTTTTCTTTTGGGTTTTTATTTATTTTCTGGACAAATAAGTTTAGGAAATTTTCTATTTTATTTGTAAATTAATTAATTCCTAATTGAAAATAAGAGAATTAATTAATTAGATTAGGAAAAGGAAAGATTCGGTCAAGCTAGAACTCTTCATTGTGTGGTCGGTTTTTCCTAGGGTTTTTAGGGTTTATTTTGTTTCTTTCAAAGCCTATTTAAAGGCTTATTTTTCAATATGAATACAACTTTGATTTGATACAGAAAATTACTTGTGAGATTGAATTTTATTTGTTCTTTGAGAACACCTAAAACACCATTAGAAAATTGGTTGTTTTAGCTTGACTTATCGGTAGGTTTTCCATCCCCTATTGTGGCTTCTACATTATACCAAGGTTTTTAACCATAGGTTGGTTAGGGGTTGAGGTCAATTCCATTAGAACTTAAACTTAATTAAGATCCAGACTAATATAATACGAGTTTAGGAGCAGGTCGTCCTAGGTTCGTATCATTTGGTATCAGAGCCAAATTTTTTTCAGGTTTGATATATCTTTATTTGCTTTATTTGTTTTTGTGTTATTCTGCAATTTTAGCATTAGGTTAAGGTTGCATCCATACCATACATGCTCTGCATCATTAAAAAAAAAAACAAAAAAAATTCATTCCTAGTTGAATTAGGTTTCCTAGTTTTATCGTATTTTTGTTTCCTAGTTTGTTGGTTGTTTTTCATCATTGTTCTTGTTAATTTTGGTTTTTATTGATTTTTCTTTGCTGTTTTAGTCTTAAATATTTGCATTCATATATTCAAAAAAAAAAAAATGAAAATATTTGAAGAGTGGGGTTTGCGGAATTTAAAAAAAAAAAAAATCACACAATTTGAATTTTTGATTGAGAGGTCACGGGTTTGGTGTTTGTTTTGGTGTTGGAATTGCAATTTTGGTAATTATTCTTGATACTGCAGTTGTTTTATGATCTGTGAGTGAAAATTTAAAAAAAAAAAAAAAAAGAAGAAAAAGAACAAGCCAAATAAAAAAAAAAAATTAAATTTCGATTTGTTGGAGTTTGATTTGTTTGCTGGAAATTTGTTGGAGCTGCTGGTTTGTGATTATTTATTCAATATTTGAGTTGCTGAAGAACTATTTTTGCTGCTGGATTTTTGGAATTGTGGGTGCTTAAATTATTTGGATTAAAATTAGTCAAAGGATTTGATACAAAACTTGGATTACAAGAACAACAACCAACACTTTTCTATATTTTTGTTCTCTTTGATCCTTGTTCGTATTTGAATTTTCTTTTTTTAGAATTTTATTCTTGAACTCATAATCTATTACTATCTGGTCCATTTCTTCAAAATTCCAAAGTTTTCTCATTAATTTGCTTTATTTCACCTAGAAAAGCCGAAAACTAGGTTTTGTTGAATTCTTTTGATATTGCCTACTTTTTGCTACTGTTTTGTTGATAAGTTTAATTAAAACATACTTGTTATCTAATTGCTGTTTTGAGAGTGTTTTAATTAGAACTTGGAGATAATTCGTTGAGTGGAAAAAGACAAGAGAGTGTGAGCTTAAAAGAGGGTAAAAGCCGAAACTAGTGTGCAAACACGAGTGTCGAGACCTTGTTTGAGTGAAACACGTAAGGGAGTGAATATTGTGAGGATTTATTTTATTTTTGCAGTATTTTACTAACATGGCAGATTCTAGAATAAGAAGAGGAGACACACCACTGAGAATTAATGAAGAAGAGTCTATAGGATTTCATGGTGATCCACGAGCTACCGGGAATGGTGAGCAAATGGAATTGAAAGCTGTCTTGGAACAATTACAGCGGGTGAGTACTCAAGTTGAGCACATGAATCAAAGGATGGAAAGGCTAGAAGTTTCCCAAGGAATGCCGAACACAAGAAATAGGCAAGAATTCCATGAAGGTCGAGGTCAAGGACAAGGAGGCCGTGAGAGACCGAGAGAGGAATTTGAGGAGGAGAATTTTGGTGGAGACTTTAGGGAAGGCATTGATGAAACCTTTGCTGTCCAAGAGAAAGATGGCCGTGGAAGGTATAGGAGGAAGAAATCGATGACAATCTTAGCGATATCAAGATCAACATCCCACCATTCATGGGAAAAAGTGATCCCGAGGCATATTTGGAGTGGGAATAAAAGATGGAGATGATATTCGACTGCCATAATTATTCGGAGGGTAAGAAGGTGAAGTTGGCAGCAATGGAGTTTGGCCATTATGCACTTTAGTGGTGGAAAAATGAGCAAAGCACCCGGAGGAGAGTTTGTGATGACTTGATCACAACATGGCGACAAATGAAAGGAGCCATGAGAAAGCGGTTTGTGTCATCACATTATCATAAGTTGCTGCGTCAAAGGCTTCAATCTTTGTCTCAAGCAAGTAGGTCCGTGGATGATTATTACAAAGAGATGGAGATGCTCATGATGAGGCTGAATATGAATGAGGATAGGGAGGCAACAATGGCAATATTTCTTGGTGGTTTGAACCGTGACATTGCCAACCAGCTAGAATTGCAACAATACTTGGAGTTAGAGGAGATGTTGCATGTAGCCATTAAGCTTGAACACCAATTCAAGAGGAGGGGTGTAGGGTCACGGCTTAGAGGAGTTTCCAGCAGTGGGAGATTCAATTCAAGTGGCTGGAGAAACAATTCAGCTAATGAAATCAAACCAAAAGCTAGAGAAGAAAGTACCAACCGGTCAAAAAGGGAGGCCAAGACCGAATCTGTCCAAGTACTTAGAGGTGAGATAAAATCTAATCCTAAACCTCAAAAATCCAGAGAAATATTTATTTTAAGTGCCAAGGAAGAGGACACATAGCCAGCCAATTCCCAAATAGAAGAATCATGGTATTAAAGAGTGATGGTGAGCTGGAATCTGCAAGTGAAGAAACTGAATCTGAACCCGAGCAAGAGGAGGATTGTAAAAATGATGAAGCCAAACCAGTAGACACATCTAATGCCGAGTTGAGCTTGGTTTCAAGGAGAGTACTTGCTGACTACAAAGATGAAGAGCAGATACAAAGAGAAAACATCTTCCACACTCGCTGTAAAATACAAGGTAAGATTTGTAGTATGATTATATAGTGGGAGTTGTACCAACGTGATAAGTAATCTTGTAGTTGATAAATTAGGCTTGAAAACAATTAAACATCCAGAACCCTATAGGTTACAATGGTTAAATGATAGTGGTGAGATGAGGGTAAATAAGCAAGCCAAAGTTAAATTTAATATAGGTAGGTATGACGATGTTGTCTTGTGTGACATTGTACCAATGCATGCCGGACATATTTTACTAGGTAGACCATGGCAATTTGACAAATATGCTACTCATTTTGGTCAAGAAAATAGTATTGTTTTCAGGTTTAAAGGGAAGAAAATCAAGCTGGAGCCATTGACTCCCAAGGAGGTCTACAAAGATCAACTACAAATGTAACAAAGGAGGGAGGCCGAAAAGCTCAAAGAGAAAACAAGTATGGCACCAACGGCTTCACCATCCTTTTAAGAAGGTGAGATTGAGGTTTCTGATCAAGGTAAGCTTTCTAAAACCCAAATGGAGTGGAAAAACCAAGAGAAAGCCGAGAGGGGGGGTGAGAAAAGAGAGCAAACCTGAGAGCACCAAAAATCTGGAAATTTCCGCCAATGAGAGCCAAACCGAGGAAAGAAAAAGAAAAGAAAGAAAAGAGAGGAAAAACCAGAATTTTTATTTGAGTCTTGGGGATATTAATAAGGCTATTGAATGTACAAAACCCTTGCTGGTGATGATATATAAAGAAAATTATTTTAATGATCAACCTAACTTTGAAGAACTTGAATTGCCAAGTTCAATGATTTCTCTTTTGAAGGAATTTATAGATGTTTTCCCAAATGAGATTCCAAGTGGACTACCACCTATTCGATGGATAGAACATCAAATTGACTTTGTCCCAGGGGCTGCCATACAAAATAGACCAGCATATAGGAGCAATCCCGAAGAAACAAAGGAGCTGCAAAAACAGGTAAGTGATTTGCTTGATAAAGGATACATTCGTGAGAGTTTAAGTCCATGTGCTGTTCCTGTTTTGTTGGTACCTAAAAAGGATGGTTCTTAGAGAATGTGTGTTGATTGTAGGGCTATAAATAACATCACCATTAAATACAGACATCCCATTCCTAGATTAGATGATATGCTTGATGAGTTGCATGGTGCTTGCATGTTTACTAAAATTGATCTTAGGAGTGGTGATGAATGGAAAACCGCATTTAAATATGGGCTGTATGAATGGTTAGTTATGTCTTTTGGATTATCTAATGCACCTAGTACTTTCATGAGGCTTATGAATTATGTAATGCGTCCATTTATTGGTAAATTTGTGGTTGTTTATTTTGATGATATTTTGGTGTATAGCCGAAGCTTGGATGAGCATGTGGATCAACTTAGGTAAGTTTTGCAAGTTCTTAGAAAGGAAAGATTGTTTGCTAACATGAACAAGTGTGATTTTTGCAAAGATGAGCTTGTTTTTCTAGGATTTATAGTAAGTGCTATAGGAATCAAAGTGGATCAAGCTAAAGTGCAAGCAATCAAAGAGTGGCTGGTTCCTACAACAATCACCCAAGTGAGGAGTTTCCATGGCTTGGCAAGTTTTTATAGAAGATTTTTCAAAGATTTTAGCACCATAGCCACACCTTTGAATGAAGTTGTCAAGAAGAATGTTAGCTTTAAATGGGGGGAAGTACAAGAAAAAGCTTTTAATTTGCTAAAAGAAAAATTGTGTAATGCACCTTTATTAGTTTTACCAAATTTTTTTAAGACTTTTGAAATTGAGTGTGATACTTCGGGTGTAGGTATTGGAGCTGTCTTAATGCAAGAAGGAAGACCCTTAGCCTACTTTAGTGAAAAGTTAAATGGAGCTGCACTAAACTATCCGACATATGACAAGGAGATGTATGCTTTGGTGAGGGCTTTGGAGACGTGGCAGCATTATCTCATGCCAAAGAAGTTTGTGATTCATACGGATCATAAGTCTTTGAAGCATATTAAGGGTCAAGGAAAGCTCAACCGAAGGCATGTCAAGTAGATTGAATTTATTGAAACCTTTCCATATGTGATCCGCTACAAAAAAGGTAAAGAAAATGTGGTTGCCAATGCATTATCGTGAAGGTATGTACTCTTTTCGACCTTAGATGCTAGGTTGCTTGGATTTGAACAATTGAAAGAACTTTATGAGCATGATAGTGACTTTGGAGAAATTTTTAGAACCTGTTTGAAACATGGATTTAATAAATTTTACATATTTGAGGGGTATTTGTTTAAAGAAAACAAACTTTGTGTGCCTAATTGTAGCATTAGGGAATTATTGGTTCGGGAAGGACATGAGGGTGGTTTAATAGGTCATTTTGGTGTTTTTAAAACTTTATCCTTGCTGCAAGAACATTTTTATTGGCCTAACATGAGGAGAGATGTTAAGAGAATTTGTGAAAGGTGTTTAAAGTGGCGACAAACAAAATCAACATTGAAGCCGCATGGATTGTACAAGCCTTTGCCGATTCCTACCTATCCTTGGGTAGATTTGTCTATGGATTTTATTCTTGGATTGCCTAGGTCAATGACAGGTAAGGATTCAATATTTGTTGTAGTAGATAGGTTTTCTAAGATAGCACATTTTATTGCATGTAATAAAACTGATGATGCATCCAATATTGCTAATTTATATTTCAAGAAAATTGTGAGATTGCATGGAATGCCAAGAACTATTGTTTCGGATATGGATGCTAAGTTCTTGAGTTATTTTTGGAAAACTTTGTGGGCTAAGTTAGGCACTAAGCTTTTATTTTCAACTACTTGTCATCCACAAACTGATGGACAAACCAAAGTAGTGAATAGAACTTTGTCTACATTGTTGAGAGCATTAATTAGTCGAAATTTGAGAACTTAGGAGGATTGTTTGCCACATGTTGAATTTGCTTATAATAGGTCTTTGCATTCAGCAACTAAATTTACTCCTTTTGAAATTGTTTATGGTTTTAATCCTTTGACTCCATTAGATCTAACACCTTTACCTTTAAGTGAACGTGCTAATATAGATGGAAAACAAAAAGCTGATTTTGTTAAGCAGATTCATGAAAAAACTAAGGCAAATATTGAGAGGAGGATCGAGCAATATGCAAGGAATGCTAACCAAGGCCAAAAACAGGTTGTTTTTGAACTTGGGGATTGGGTTTGGTTACACTTGAGGAAGGAGAGGTTTCCCGAATAACAGAATTCAAAATTGATGCCGAGAGGCGATGGACCTTTTCAAGTTTTGGAGCGGATAAATGACAATACTTACAAACTTGATTTACCAGGTGAGTTGTCTCCTTTTGCTGCAGGTGATGACTTTGATTTGAGGAAAAATTCTTCTCAAGAGGAGGGGAATGATGCGAATCCGCCCGAGCTCGCACAACCGGCAACTCACTGGGGTACTGATCCGATACGGATGAAGACTGGACCGATCACTAGGGCTCAAGCTAAGAGGTTTAAGGACAACCTTGCTGCCTTTATCCAGAAAGTAATTCATTCTCAAAAGGGCTTGTCCATACCTAAAGATAAAAGACTTGTTTTAAGTATCCAAGTGATGGAGGGTGATACATCGGATATTTTACATCGGACTTCGGACATCGGACATAACTTAGCTCGGACAGACATCGGTTAGCTCGGACAGACATCAGTTAGCTTGGATAGACATAAGTTAGCTCGGACATCAGGCAGACATAAGTTAGCTCGGACATCAGACATAAGTCAGCTTAGTTATCAAACTAGTCAACTCGTTTTTTGATTTGCGTTTGACTTTTCTTTTGGGTTTTTATTTATTTTCTAGACAAATAAGTTTAGGAAAGTTTTTATTTTATTTGTAAATTAATTAATTCCTAATTGAAAATAAGGAAATTAATTAATTAGATTAGGAAAAGGAAAGATTCAGTCAAGCTAGAACTCTTCATTGTGTGGTCGGTTTTTCCTAGGGTTTTTAGGGTTTATTTTGTTTCTTTCAAAGCCTATTTAAAGGCTTATTTTTCAATATGAATACAACTTTGATTTGATACAGAAAATTACTTGTGAGATTGAATTCTTTTTGTTCTTTGAGAACACCTAAAACACCATTAGAGAATTGGTTGTTTTAGCTTGACTTATCAATAGGTTTTCTATCCCCTATTGTGGTGTCTACATTATACCAAGGTTTCTAACCACAGGTTGGTTAAGGGTTGAGGTCAATTCCATTAGAACTTGAACTTAGTTAAGATCCGGGCTAATATAATACGAGTTTAGGAGCAGGTCGTCCTGGGTTCGTATCAAAAAACAACTCAGTTATGTTGCTCTAATAATTTCACTGGTTATTTGTAGTTGAAATAAAATTAGATTGAGTAAAAGAACCCAAAAAAAAAAAAAGGAGAATAGGCAACGCACAATCGTCATTGTGCATCGCCTATTACCAAAATCTAAAAGAAAAAGAAAAATGAGCTCAGTTATGTTGCTCTAATATTTTCACTGGTTATTTACAGTTGAAATAAAATTAGATTGATTAAAATAAGCAAAAAAAGAAAAAAAAAAAAAAGAGAACAGGTGACGCATAAAGAAGACTATGCGTCGCCTGTAACCTATATTTAGAAAAAAAACAAAAAAAAAACAGCTCAGTTATGTTGCTTAAATATTTTCACTGGTTATTTGAAGTTTTAAGGAAAATCAGGTTGATTTTAAAAAATAAAATAAAAGGGGAACAAGCGACTTGTAATGATTTTTATGTGTCACTTGTTACCGATATCTTAAAAAAAAGAAAAAAAAGATTACTATTTAAGAGATTTGCAAGAATAAACTATACATGAAAAATTACATAATTGAATAATAACCTCGTATAATTAAATTTTGTTATTATATAACATAGATAAGTGGATGGTTAATCATTTTTCATAAGTTTAGCATTTAAACAATACAATTTAGATAAAATATACGCACAGTATTAAAGGCGACTCTATTCAGCCACATATTCAGCGACTCTTAATGGATATGTCGTGTATTGTTGTTTGTAACGACCGTTTGATATCGATAGTTTTGGGATGCGTTGTATATTTATTGAATTTTTACTGACGCGTTAACCTTACAGTTATGGTTTTATTTTTTTAGACGCGTTTGTTTCATAGTATCGCTAAGTGAGTGTCGCTAGATATCAATTTTTGCGTAGTGTAGTCATCCACATCCGATAGGAATTTGGATCCTCACTACCAATTTTAACTTCACTATGATAGTCAATCATTTCAATTGAAGCTCCCAATCTCTTAGAAGCAAGTTTGAACTTGCTAACTTATATGTAGTTTACAAATGTTGCATGTAATTTTGAATAGAAGCAAGTAAAACATAAATAGTGCAGACATTGTCAAACAAGCATTGGCATCCAAGTTGTATAAATAGACCCCAATAAAGAGTTTAATATAAAGAGTGACAAAATAAAGGAAATCACACACTGTGCTTTGACTGATAACAAAAATATATGCAAGAGTTTTGTTACAGGAGATATGTTTTGCTATATCTAAACAGACTTAGCTATAACTATACAAATCTATCAATAATATAACAGAAAGTGACGAGCATAAAAGGTTAGAGAGTTATGTTTTATTATTTCCCCTCAAGATTAGAGGATGTTGACGAACACTAATCTTGGACTAAAAAGAAAGAAAAGGTTTCTTAGACAAGGGTTTAATAAGCACATCAGCTAGCTGATCCCCACTAGCGACATGCACTACACGTAAAGAGCTATTCTGAACCTTTTCACACGCACAGTGAAAGTCTACTGCAACATGTTTCAGTTTTTGAATGGAAAACAGGATTGGAACATAAATAGGTGGCACCAAGATTATCACAGTACACAACTGGTTGATCCTTGAGAGAGATGCCAAGCTCATTAAGTAGAGACTGAAGCCAACATAATTCTGATGTGCCATTGGCAATAGCTCTATACTTAGCCTCAGTTGATGATCTTGACACGGACTTCTGCGTTTCAAATGACCAGGAGATAGGATTTCCACCAAGAAAAACAATGTAGGCAGTAGTAGAGCAATGATCATTGATGTCACCTGCCCAATTGGCATTAGAAAATGCATGCAAAGTAAGAGGAGGAGATTTTCGAAGAAACAAGCCAAGGTCACATGTGCCCCATAGATAACGTAGGAGTTTTTTTAGAGCACTCTAATGGATATCAGTAGGCGAATGCATATATTGAGCAAGTTTATTGATAGAGTATGCAATATCCGACTGTGTAACTAGGTTGTCCACTATTTTACTATAATTTGTAGAACTGTCCAGTTTGTTACCAGTATGTACAGAAAGAACCTGACTGGAGGAAAGAAGAGTTGCAACGGGCTTAGCTTCAGCCATATTAGTGCAATACAGAAGATAAAAAATATACTCCTGTTGACAGAGCAAAAGACCGTACTTGGAAGGAAGTACCTCAACACCTAAAAAATAGTGAAGATCACCTAACTCTTTGAGAGAGAACCAAATGGCAAGAGCAGATAAGAAGGATTGCAAGCAACCGGTGGCATTTTCTGTTAAGACAATATCATCGACATATGCCAGCAAATAGATGATTGTCTCATTGGAGCATAAGAAGAATAGAGAATTGTCTGAAATAGAATTTTGAAATCCAAATTGTAGAAGAAACTCTTTTAGAGCAGAATACCATGCCCGTGGGGCCTATTTTAAACCATAGATGGCCTTCTTGAGTCTGCAAACATAAGTTGGATAATTAGAGTCAATAAATCCAGCAGGTTGTTGCATGAAGACTTCGTCATCTAAGCTTCCATTTAAAAAAGCATTGTTGACATCGAGTTGTTTAATCGACTAATTATGAGCTAAGGCAATACTCAAAACAACTCGAATGGTTGCAGGCTTTATTACTGGACTAAAAGTCTCAGCATAATCCACACCAGGCCTTTGAGTGAACCCCTTGGCAACTAGGTGAGCTTTTAATCGTTGCACAGAGCCATCGAGATTACGTTTAATCCGAAAAACTGATTTACTACCCACTACATTATGATGAGGTTGTAGGGGCACGAGCTCCCATGTATTGTTTTGAACTAAGGCATGATACTCTTTATCCATGGCTTCACACCAAGCAAGGATTGATATGGTTTGGGAGATAGATTTAGGCTCTACAATAGACATGGAAGAACCAGATGTAGCTAAGAAAAAGTGATGTTTTGGCTTAAAACTCTGGTTGAGAGATTTGGTTCTCATGGCATGGGTTCTTTTAGGAGGTGAGTGGGAGGGTTGGCTATGTGAGGAAGAGGGCAACAGTGAGGAGGAAAGTTGCTGGTGTGGGGAGGACGAGCTAATGGAGCCAGAGAGCTTCGAAGGCGACACACGGACTAATGAAGATGAATGGCGGGCACGATGGGATCAATATAGAGATGAAGGACTTAGAAGTGGACTTTGCATGGGAGTAGTGGTTGACGTGGAGGAAGAAGAATCAGTGTTGGAGTTGGAAATATTGAACTGACGGGAAAAAGAGAAAGATGAGGTAGGGAACGACGCTAGATGATGAGGAGGGCCAAGAAAATAGGAGATAAATTTTAAGGAAGAGTTGGAGATGGAGAGGTATCTCCTTCATCCAAAAGAGAGTAATATGGAAAGATATGTTCTACAAATTTGACATGTCTAAAGATAAAAACAACCTCTTGAGATGGAGAAAAATATCGATATCCACTTTGTGATGGTAAGTAACCTAAAAAAACACAAGGTTTTGATGAGGATTCTAATTTATGAGAATTATATAGCCTGAAAAGTGGATAGATATACAGCCAAAAGTATGCAGAAAATTGTAACTTGGCAATTTATTAAATAATTTTTGAAAAGGAGATTGATGTAGTAAGGTGGGATTGATCATTCTATTAATAAGAAAAATAGCAGTTTGGAAAGCATAAGGCTAAAATTTTAATTAGGGCTAGGGTTTTAAGCATTTAGCAGTAGCCATTGCCTCCACTACCATAAAAAGTTGTCGTCGTCACCTTGCCTTCAAGATCTAACATACCTACAGTGAGGATCTAATGGTTTTCCAATATCAGCTAGGCTCTAATGGTTTATAAGTTTTTTATTTCTTCTTTTACTTAATTAGTTCTTATGCATTTCCATGAACACCTAGATAGTTATCAATGCAACACAATCTATTTTTAATAAGTATGCCGAATCCTTAGAAGTTCCTAGGGTATTTTATTTTACATATTTTTCTAATTTTTCCAGAAAATATGAGCTAAAATTGACACACTTCATAGACTGAGGGGGGAAAAAAAGAATTAAAAAAGGCTTTAAAGATTCTACATCACTAATTTTTTCTTTTTTCTTTTTTTTAAAAGAAAGCAACCACCATAGATCGCACGATCGCCACTATCATAAGAGGACATTGCATATTGGAGGAAAAGGAAATTTTTTTTTTTGAAAGAAATTAAAATTTGAAAAGGAATGTGAAAAGGCTTACAGGTGGACGATAAATTTTAAAAAATGAGGATAGTATAAAATTTTTTTAGTATTGTAACTAGAACTTGTTATTTATTTCTCACGTCCATTAATTATTTATTAACTCAAATTTCAATTTTCTAGATCAAAGCTAAAAGTTGACAATATCTACTGTCAGTTCCTACAAAATGTATGGTTTCGTACCGTTGACATAGAAGTTATTAGAACACTTCCAAAGCCCAAGAAAAAATTTCTAGTAAAAATATATTCAAGATTTAAAATTTTAGTAGCGATAAAAATATCTTAAAATATATAAATATCAATAAAAATATTTAAAATTATTAAATATCAAATAAAAAATTATAAAAGATAATAAAAATTTATGAATATTTATTTAAAAAATAAAAAATTTTATTGAAATTTTAGAATTAGATTATTTAATTAATTAATTATCTAACTGACTATTAAAATTATAAAAATATTAAATGAATATTACATTGTTTTTAATCCATTGATTTATAATAAGTATCAATAATTAAAAATATACTATTATTAATAAAGTAAATATGTAAAAAATACATATTTAATAAACTTATTTATTAATTAAGATATATAGAACAATGATTATATTACATTGTATTTTACAAATGGCATTTCAATACTATAAAAAATTGCTACGTGGTTAAGAATTGTTTGTATCTTTCTTTTTTTCATTTAAAATATGAAATGTAAAAAGTAATTATTAAAAGATTATTTCCTTATAATTTGCATGTAATTGTTTATATACTATCACTATGAATATCTAATAGTAAAGTTTGCAAGATAATATATTTCCATCATGTCTTTCAATTTTTGTTGATGTTCTAATTTTTATCCATTTTATAATATTTATACAAATATTAAATTTATTATTGTAAAAAAATAATAATGGATAGGTAACCTTATAACTTGTGATATTAATTTTCTCTTTGAATATGAGAGGTAGACTTGTCTAATATAATTTTGAACATTATTTGTTAAATATGATTTTTTTTTATTTGCTTAGTTATTGGAAAGCAGTTAAGAGGTAAATATATATAGATATCACTAATATTAATTTGGCAAAAGTTTTACTAAATATCAATAATATTTATAAAAAACTTTAATAAAAGTTTAACCACAAATATATTTCTAAAATTTTTATGAAAATTTTCATAAAAATTATGGATTTTTAATAAAATTGTGAAGAATTCGATGTAGATATTATGATGGAAATTTCCATTAAAATTATAGAGAATTATTGAAAATTTCAATAGGTATTATAGAAATTATATCCATTTCCACTTGGAAGCTAAATTTTCTTTCGATATGTTTAAAAAATGAAAATTTCGTGAAAATTTTATGAAAAATTTTGATATTTTAAACTATGAATAAGTTTTCATAGAAAATAAATACATAGGTAGATAAGAGAGAGAGAGAGAGCCAAATATCAAATAGTCCTTATTGAACCCTTTTTTTTTTTTTTTGTAGCTATAATTGAACAACTTATAGTGTCAATGGACCAATTTCACTAGCGGAGCACTTTCTCCAATGTGCATAAGTAGATATGCCACTTTCAATGATGGACACCGATCCTTGTGTTAAAGTAGCATTGAGTTTCACTTGGAAAACGGCAAGTTTATTATAACCTACATTATTACTATTTGAGGTTCTTTAAATTGACTTTAAGAATTTAAGAATCCTAGGCAACCCCATTTTTTGAAAACTTAGGAAATTCATATTGTAGGAAGAAGAAAAGAACCAAGAACAATAATAAAAATAATAAACCCTCCTTTTTTTAACATAAGTGAAAAACCATTCATTCAAAAGTCAAAGCAGCGCACTTTTTTTTTTTCGGGTTATTTCACTAATTAAAATTTAAAAAATCGATATCAATGAAAATAGCGAATGTTTAAAATACAAAAATATTGATAGAAATATCTAAAATTATCGAATATTGATAAAAATTTATAAAAAAGTATGGAAATTGATTTTAAAAATAATTTTTTTTTATCGAAAGTTTGGAACTAACTTATTTAATCAATTAATTTTTAAATTGACTAAAATATTGAATAGATTTTATATTTCTCTTAGTCAATCAATATCTAATAAGCATTAATCATCATAAATATAATATTATCAATAAAAAGATAAATATATATATATATATTTGATAAAAATATTTATTAACTAAGATATATAAAATATTTCATAAAATGTTAATTTAATACCACATAAAACTCCTTGGTAATTGAAAATTGTTTATCTATTCCTCATCTTTATTTTGAGTTATGAAATATAGAAAGTAATTATTAAAAATTGTATCTCATTGACAATTTTTCATGTAATTATTAATATGTAATCATATGTATCTTATATTAAATGTGATTGTTCTGGTTGATGATCATTATATAATATTGGTTGACTATATACAAAATTATTATTTTTTAATAGTTGAATTTGAAACGATACCCATGAGTTACTACTATGACATTCCATAAATATTAATCAATATTCCATTAATTCATTTAGCTATATTTGTATAGAATTCATCTCCTGTACATATTTATAATATTCATTTATTTTATAATATTTATCATTTATTTCACATGCATATTTGTATTTTTTTTATGTCATAATTTATATATACTTTATAATATTTATAGAAATATTATATTTATTATGATAAAAAAATAATGGATAAGTAGAAAGTTAAACATCTATAATATTTTTTAATTTTTTGATAAATTTTTCTAAGAAATAAATTTAACAGAAATTTCCATAGAAATTTGAAAAATTTCATGGAAATTTCAAAAATATTCAGAGAAATTATGGGTTTTTAAACAAACTTATAAAAGAATTAATGTGGATATTTGATGGAAATTTCAATAGAAATTTATGGAAATATCAAAAATTTTACCTGTTTCTATTTAGAACCTAAATTTCCTATTGACCTCACGGAAAAATCAAAATATCATGGAAATTTTTTATTTTTAAAACCTTGTTGCTATCATTGACCAAAACATTAAATCAAAATGTTCTTCTTGGTTTAACCCCAATAATTCACCAAGTACCCAAAAAAACAAAAGCAATATGTAACAACCCATCTCGAAAAATGCTCGAAATTTTGAAACGTTGATCGAATTTGATCAACTGGATCGTTTTTAGATTATAAGTTTAAATTTTTATGTGATCAATATTTTGGTTTTACTTATATACCGTTGCATAGAGTATGTCTATATGATTTCATAGACTAGCAACACGCCAATTCTGAGTTACAGATAAAAAATTATGGTTTTGAAATTTTAAATAACAATATTATATCAGTATCCAAACCAATTCCAGATTTTATCTATTAGTGATCTAGAGTCCTATATATGTATGGGGAACTGTGAACAATTGCAAAAAAACCCAAAAAAGATCTCTAAAACCCTAAAGACCCCATGTGACCCGTAAACCAACCCGGGACCCATTTCCTTCACAAATAGGGTCACTATCAATTTGCATATTTTCAACCACCTGATTGTCAAACACACTTGACCATTGGTAAGCCCATCTCTAGGCGACCAACATGGCAAAATTTTAAGCAAACTACAAGCCAATGCATAAGGATATGTTGTTTAAAGTATGTGATGACCTTTAGCATTTTCCGGCCATGTGGTCGTTTTTCAACAATTCAAGCCCACCAATGCAACTCGTCCCTCATTTTTGGGCCTTCTAAATCCATTCTCGTGCTCCGTTTGTCAAAATCTCTCATGGTTTGAGAGATCTATCAAAGGGGAGTTTGGTCGAGTCTTCTAATAAATCTTCCCGTCATCGGTGACTTTTTTGAACCAAAGTGAGCACACCATTGTATTATTTATCTTTTGAGATTCCATTAATATAAAATTTGTACCTTTTGGACATCGTTTGACAATTTGTCCAATTTTTTATCAATAATTAAATATCGAATAAAATTGGACTATGTTTGGACATAAATTGATCAAATTAGACTAAATTGAAGTTGGATTAGTATAATTAGATATTAATAAGACCCATTAGAATGTTCAATTTTGAAACATTGGCCTGCAGGTGAAGAATCCCAATTTCGGATACTGGATCCTAAGGGTTTATAGTATAATTGGACAACTTGATGTCCAATATATGTGATTTCATCAATGTATAAATTATTTTAACATATATGGTATGCAACAATATGTTTGGTTTAGTTATTGAAGTCTGAAGAATATTTTTATTATATTACAAGCACCCATTTTGAGCCTGAAAGTGATTTTGCGAAGGAGCAGGAATGAGCATCAATGATATCTATAAGTATTTATATTTTCAAATAGTTTTAGACATGCCAGTATAATATATATGTGGTTTGAATATTTTACATATATATTATTTGAATTAAATGATTTTAAATGGTATTTCAATATCTTGATATTTAAATTGAGGTTTTAATCATCTTGGAAAATAATTGATTTGAGTAAGCAGATTGGAAAATTGTATATTTTTAAGTATGTTTATGTGTTCTATATTTTTAAGTGCTTAAAAATGGCTTATAGTGATATATATTTCACTATGATATTTATGTTTTAGTGTGAAATAATGATTTGAAAATTTGAAATATCTAAATAAATGGTTGGATTTATATATTAAATTATATTTTACAGTACAATATTTATTTGGAGAAGTATGATCTTACAAAAATTATTTTTTAATTATTTTTTGGATATTGTACTATTATTTTTAATTGATGTAATATATGGTACCGGTATTTTGGTTTGGTATTATATTGTAGCGGGAAGGTTTACCGCGATGCCTGCAATACGTAAAGAGTCATAAGGTTGGATTCATTTTGCAAGTTCATTTTTGTCACGATATCTTTCGTACACTAAGCGTTGTGAGGTGAGTTCATCCCACATGTTTGTATTGCCATGGTACGTTTAGAATGCTAAGGGTTATAGGGTGGATTCATTTCGCAGGTTTCCTTCTCTACTGTCCGATGGTGCTCTGGAACATCATATATCATGTAGCAGCACTAGGTATATTGTATAGAATATTGTTTATATTTTTGAGCACATTGTCAGTTTTTCTAATATTTATGGTTGTATTGTGCTTTCATAATTATTTTATGATATTATGTTTATATTATTTTATGCTCAATATTTATATTATGATTGATTAAGTTTATAATAAGTTTTAATAGATATTAATATGTATTATTCGAGTATCGCATATATGATATTGATTTAAGGTATAAATTTGAATTTTGTAAAATGATTATGAATATGGAACATTTCAAAAGAGTAGAATGAGAAATCTTGAGAGAAAGTTTTATAAAAATAAAATATTATTTTTCTATTGTATTATGCTACTCACTGAAATATATTTATTTTACATTTTATTTGTTTTTAGCTAACAGTCTACCTCTCACATCATCTATTTTTCTATGTTTTCCACAACAGCAACGATACTTATTTTTTCCTATTTTATCTTTATTTTTCTAGAAATTATCCACATCAATTGTATTTTTAAATTTTACAAATACTCTTAAAATGCTCTAATATAAATATTGGATAGGGTATTGTCCCTATTATGTATGTGTAGTTATAGACTATAGTATAATGGGTTGTAGTTATGAATTTGTATTTTGTTGTGATTCTATTTTTATATATTGAAGTATTATTTTATATTTGCATAAATTGTTTGTCTGTGGTTTACATGAGATCCTATAGGCATTCTCTAGATATTGTCCAACGGGACTTCACTAAGCGAAACCATCTGAGAGATCCTAAGAGGATTCCTAAGGCAGGTTCATAATAGTTTGGTATCAAAACTTTAGGTTCCAAATTTCCTCAGGGTTATGCATTGTTGTACAACTTATTATGTGTTTTACCTTCCATGTCTACCTTTTGGTTGGTGTTAATTATATTTCAACTTATTCTTTAGTATAGAACTATTTCTTGATACAACGAGGAGGTAGATGCGGTTTCTAACAAGTTTCAGCAAGAAGTACAAATGCATCTACTTATGAAGAGCATCTTGTCGAGCACCTGACTTGATCACTCGAAAGGAGTAAATTTACTAGGTATTCTATTAATCAGGCTCATAAACTTGGAATAGTGGATTTTGGTGGCTCCCACGGATCTTATTACAACTTTATCTTAGATAGCTGACATAGAAAAAATCTTAGATGAGGGTATGCAGTGTCTGAACAAAGACAGGGTCAGAATTGCTAGCTTCATGCTAGAGAGAAACGTAAGAAAGTGGTTGATGTATGAGAGGACCAGGAGGCATTACACTTAAGCATAGACTGCATTCCATACAACCGTCCAACATTTGTAGATACTAAAAGGCTAGAGTTTGAGACACACAAGGTAGCATGACAGTTTCTGAGTATGAATAGAAATTTGGGAAATTCTCAAAGTTTTGCCCTAACTTAATTGCTAATAAGGACGACAAGAAAAGGAGGTTTCTTGACTGTGTAAGCAAGCCTATAGCGTTAAGCATCTTAAGTGTAGTCATAGTTTGTGAGAAATGTTGCCTTAGAGGTAAAGAGCCAGATCATAATGCGCACGTCTAAGCGTCGATCATTTAATAGCTTGTCTTCAAATAGCCCTAGTCAGGAATAATCTAAGAAGGGCAGTTTTAGTTTAGGATATTCAAGTAGGCATAGCCTTAGGGGCAGTAGATCCCAGGAGAGATAGACACGCTCAAGGTTTATGATGAACCGTACTAGTAGGATGAATAAGACTTTCATTGCAGGCGGCAAGACACTTCAAGAAGAATTGTCCCTATCAATGACATAGCCAGGCTAGAGCCTCCAGATTGAGTGCTTAGTTTCAATAGATTGATTTTCAGTAGACTGGTGGGTATAGAGTACAGGATACACAGATAGGCCAAACAACAGATAGCTCTATAGCATTGGACAGCAGTTTGCATCCACAGCCGGAAGCGAAGGTTACAAAGGATGATCACCTACTAGATATTGACCCAAAAACCACACTTTTTTTTTTTTTATTTCGAGTGGATATGTTGCACGAATCAAGATGACTCTAGCTCTTTTGGAGGGTCATCTAGAAATTTCCACACCACATGAGGGTTCCTTTGACCTAGTAAAATGTTCACGAGTAGTTATTTTCTTTTTTGAAAAATTAAGATCTTAATATTAGAACCTATTATAGACAAGATGCATTTTGGAGATCTTCCATGGGACAAGTTATTGAGAATTAAGTTGGGAATTTCATAAGTTGCTTTTGTGACACTTGCTTTTGGTGATGATTTTAGATCATGGTTATGATATTTTATTTTATGAGGGTTTTATATTAACGATAGTTTATGGATCTAAGGTGATTGATATTCTTGGTGATAACTTAACCTTCTATGAAATATGATTTTGAGAGCATAGTTAGAATATAAGAAAGTGATATATGTTTTCCTATGATTTGAAAATCTAGTATTTAGTTTTTAATATTTTGTTATGATATTATAACTACGATTTAAATTTCTTTGTTGCTTGAAGTATGGATTCTTAGAGTCTATTTGAAATTGAAAAAAATTGAGGTTTTTTCAAGAATGATATTTGGGATGATAAGAGGATCCGGATTTAATCTTTTGGATTCTTACTCTTTGATGTTAATAATCCCAAGAATTATATTAAGCTTTATAAGCAATCTATGGCCTTCTATTGGAATAAATAAAAAAAATTTTGTTTTATGTCTTGGATGAATTTGACATATTTACAATCATTGATGTTGCATATACAAGCTGAAACTTATTTCTGAAAATTTTCTTTCAAATATTTAATATTCTTGTATCACCCCAAAAAAAGAAAAAAAAGAAAAAAAGAAAAAAGTAATGTTATGTTACCAAATGTATTATTGACCTCCCTCATTGTTTGGCATAAATACAAGATGCCACAGCTGGTTGAAAATTCATTAGTTGCCTTTCATGGTTATGATCTCTTATGATTCCCCGAATACCATTTTTTTAAGTCGCTAAACTTTCACCCTGGAAGACATACATGTTTGCTACATCCAATCTCCAATGAACAGAAATGTACCTAAAATCAGAAGCAAATATGTCCAGACCATATCATAATCAGTTCCCGGGACACAATTTTTGCAGATAATGTTCAAGTGGAGCTAAGATCCAAATAACAAGCATACCATAGTGCCTGCACTCACAGAAGGAACAAAGCCCTCAAACCCTTAGCTTCCGCCTCGAGTCATCCACTTTCCTTGCCTACAAAAGCAAACCACCTTGAACAATGTGCACTGCTTGAGTTAAATCCTTCCTCACTGGGGATGGAAGAGTACTAATCATTCTCCAATACAATGTAGACATCCTGTAATATGCGCAGACAAATCAGCTGTGCTATATGGAACATGCTATCAAACACATAATATTCCTTCATCAATGGGTAATATGTGGCTCTTATTACCAGAATTAATTAAGAAAACTTTTTTTTGGAAACTTAAAAACATCTGGAGAATAAATCCATTATGCAGAGACTGCTGACTGTGATAGGCCAGACACACTGGCTAAACAGCTGTGAGATGTAGAGAGCCCATCTTCTAGTAACCATGAGCTGCAACTGGACTAAGTGAAGCTTTTAAGGATTCAAATCCTGGAAGCACTCCGAAGCAATTAGAGAGTCTGCACTAGCATCCAACAGTATTACTCGAACAGTGAGATGGCCAAGAAGTGCTCAAACTGATGAATTTAAGAAGCAAAAGCTTGAGTAGTATAGTTTTAGTCATGTTGATAATGAACTGCACCTAATGTTATTACTTAATATAACGTGCCAACCACATAAGACGAAATGGACTGTATTAAAATGGATAAGATAGCACATCAATAAGGCGTTTAAATGAAACAATAAGCTAATACGGCTACTTTTATTGAAGCTCTAGAAGAACATCTTACTCGGTGCTTTTTCATCAACAAATGTGAGCCACCTGCAATGAAAATGAGTATGTATATAACAAGACAGTAACAATAAGAACATGTATATAGCAAAAGAACAAATAAGAGGGATTTCAAGTAGAAATGAATGAGAAAATTTTTTTTGACTTTCGTTATAGAGAAGAGTTTTGAGAATATTATTTTTCTCCTTTGCATGTTGAATATGTTATTGTGAGAATTTATGTAAGAAAAAACAAAAAATAGAATAAAAAACAGATTGCAGTGTATTTGATACAAATGAAAAGCAGAATAAATAAAGAGCAAACAAATACCTTTAGATGGACAAAAAGTGCCTGAGAAAAATCTGCAAAGTGTTGATCATATGTACTCGTTATTTATGCATATGCGCGAGATGTGCGCAATCTTGTGCCAGTCTTCCCCTACGTCTCTTTGGCACCGATTATTTAGCAAACCACAGAAAAGGATATCCAATAGAATGAGAGAAGCAGGAAGCTCTTCTTCTGGCAAACAATTGAGCTGATCACAGTGATGAATACTCAATATTTCTAGGGAGATAAGGTCTTTAAATGCCTTGCCATTTAGAGATTTGAGCTTCTTAAGACCAGATAGCTTGAGAGAAGTTAGAGAGGTGGGAAGCTGCCCCTCCTTTGGAAATGAACCCAACTCTTCATCTATGCAGTTGAAATTTAAAGACGTAAGAGAGGTAAGTGTTTTAAGATTCCACTGCGTGGGGTGCACAAACAGATTTCCGCACCTGGAAATTGAAAATGATTTCAAATTTGAAGGCCATTCCTTTTCCGCAAATGACTTGAGGTTTTTGCATCCACAAATTTCAACTGTATGGATATTAGTGGGCAACTTCCTCCCTGGAAATGACTTCAATTCTGGATAATAACATACGTGCAAGGAGCCGAGTGATGGAAGTTGACCCATTAGGAGTGAATATACCACCGGTTGTTTGCAATTCGAGGTGTAGAGAAGTGTCAAGGATGGAAGAGAATCAGGGAAGCAAGCCCCGAGCACCTTCAAGGATGGACAATCCATTAAATGAAGCTCCTTCAGTTGTGAGAAAACTTCTCTTTGGACCAATGACCACTCCTTCCATTGAGGCATAGATTTAAAAACCAATTTTTCCAAAGACTTGAACGGTTTAGCCACCCCAGGCGAACCACTAGTATAAAATTCATTCCCTATTCTCTCCACCAGATCAAATCCATCAATACTAAGTGATTTCAACGAAGGTAGCTGTCCAAGTGGTGGCAAACTGCGACATTTTTTACATTTACTTAGCCACATGTATCCTATTTGACAAAATGAGTGGTCTGCTATCCAATCCGAGAAACTTATTCCTCCATAGTTTATAATAGATAGTCGCTCGAGGGCTGTATGTGGTTGAAGCCTTTTAAGTACCTCTTGAGCTTTATCTGAATCACCAGTATCACCATTCCATTCCAAACTCAGATCAGTAACATACATCTTATCTTTCAAATTGGCCTTCCCAGCATCATCAACATTTTCTACATTTTCAAGGCTTCTAATATTAAGATTTCTGTGCAGACTTTGAAGCCTACCCAACATTTGAATACTTGATTCACTGTTTGTACCTACAACGAAATCACTTAACATCTCCAGATGTCTCAAGTTGGATATTTGCAGTGGCATCTCTTTCAAAGATGTATCACTAATATCCAAGCGGCGCAACTTAGTTAGTTTTTCAATATCAGTAGGCAGACGGGTAAGCTTTCTGCAAGATCCCAATAACAGGGTATGCAACTCCAGCAAATTACACATTGTGTCAGGAATCCATTCAACTTCAGTTTTTGATAGATCCAAATACCTTAGATGCATTAAATTGCCAATTGAATCAGTCAGCCGATTAAGATTGGTACAGTGATGTAGTGATAATGTCTGCAAATTGTACATACTACAAATTGTATCAGGTACTTCTTTAATTTCAGTGAAAGATAAATCCAAATACCTTAGACGCTTCAATTTACCAACTGAATTGAGCAACTTCATGACACCATCAGCTCCATACAAAGAAAGCACTCTTAAACATTGAAAATTTTGCAGCTTTTTAGGTTGTATAAGGAATTCTTTCTTTACTTCATTCCATCCATTGAGTGGCAGTAGAGTGCGCAATACCTTATTTTTGGATAGATCCTCTAATTTGTTGTTATCAAGGATCTTATATGATCTCCATGACAAATGACGAATCTTCCTTAAAAGGACTTTCGAAGAATTAGCATCCAACCTTAAATAAGATTCTCCTGCTATAAATTTAGCCAAATCATTCACAAGGTCATGCATGGTGAAACCATAAAATTTATTTTTATGAAATAATGACCTTGATGCTAGATCATTAAAGTACTCCTCTCCAAATCTTCTAGCATCTTATTATGTTTGGGTAGCAATAGACCTTCTGCCATCCATAATAAAATTAATTTATCTTTTTCAAATTCATAATTTTTTGGAAAAATTGAACAGTAAGCAAAGCATGGTTTCAGATGTGGAGGCAGATAATAATAACTTAACCATAGAGCTGGAAGAATGTTGCAAGCTTGAGGTAAATCCCATATTTCATCATGAAGTACATCTTCCCATTTCTTAGGAGTTAGATCATTAAACAGAAGACCAGCAAGTGATGTTATTGCTAAAGGAAGGCCTTTGCATTTTCCAACAATTTGTTTACCAATTTTTTTCAACTTTGGATGTGCACTTGGGTCTACATTATTAAAGGCCCGTTTCGAAAATAGCTTCCAACAATCTTCCTCCTCTAGTAGTTGGAGGAAATGATTTGGGACGCTACCCATCCCCGATGCAATATTCTCATCGCGTGTTGTCACAAGAATCTTACTTCCAAAAGCTGCAGATTCAAATGGACTCCTTAACTCATGCCAGCTTTGAGAATTCAAGCTCCAAACATTATCAAGAACAATGAGAAACTTTTTGTTTTCCAAAAACTTGCTCAATTCAAGTTGCAGTTGGAACTTGTCCTCAATACGGCAATTCTCTGAATTAGTGACTTTCTCATAAATCTTTTTTGTTAATGCAAAGACACTGGATTCATCTGAAACCATAATCCAACTTTTAATCTTGAAACGCTTTTTCATGACCCTTTTGTCAATATCCATGTAAACAATCTGAGCAAGAGTGGTCTTGCCAATCCCACCCATGCCCACGATGGGAATAACAGATATATTACTGCGGCCTTCATTTTCATCACATAACAAGTTAAGGATGGCTTCTTTATCAGCATTTCTTCCACAAATATCAGATTCTTTCACCCAACTAGTTTCAGATGGTGATCCAAAGAAAGGTCTGGTGTCAGCTTTCAAACCAAGTAGATCTTTTTTGTCCAGAATAAATTGTAGCAAGTCAAGGATCTCGTGTATCCCTTTTTCTAGTTTCTTAAAACTGAATTTGGATGGCAAAAAATTGCGTACCTTGAAAAATATGCCGCTTCTAGATTGTCCCTCCAGCCCAGATTGCAGAGCCTCGCTGTTCATCTCATCCACCAAGTCCTCTGCATTGCAGATGGCGTCTTTGAGTTTGAAAAGCCACTCCCTCACATGCTTGTCTGTGATTTGTTTGGTCTCAGCAGCATTCAGCACTCCACTGGCCGAGGATAACATGATCCCCAACTTGTTGACCAGCCCATCGTTTACTTCATTTCTACTAAACAAGTCAACCATCCAACGGATACTTCGACACAGCTCCTGAAGGGAAACTGAGAGGAAAGCTCCACCGACCACTTCGGCTGCCATTTTTGTTGGGTTGAACGATCAAAAGGAAAAGCTTTTGGAATCTGCAAAACAGAGCGGTCTGGGTGTTGCTGGAAAGCAAGTCAACGGATCTGTGTTAGATAGCTAATGTGGGATTTCTACACACTCTGTATTTCTTTTTTAAAATATGACGCGGTTGATTTTTTGCAAAATGTAATTTTGTAAGCTCTTTAGTTTTATGATTAAAAAAAAAAAAAAAAAAAAAAGGAAATGACGATGGAGGAATTTTGGTTTTGCCATAATTACACAACCCCACCCTTTTGAAAAATATGGCCAACACGCTTTTAGTTTTATATATTTATCAAAATAAATTCATATAAAGGCACTTTTAGTTTTTATGATTAAAACAAAAAAAGAGGTGGGATTGGGATTTTGCTTTACCATAGTTACAAAATATCCTTCAACTTTCATTTATATTTTAATTTGTCTTTAGATTTTTTTTTTAAACCCAAAAAAAAAAAAAAAAAAAAAGAGGGAGACAAGCTGATCCTACATTAATAACATAGTGTCAGATTGTGCTTTTTTTTTTTCTTTTTTTTGGAATTTTATTGTAAGAATTTAACGAAATTAACCATTATATAAACAATATATTTCTAAACATATAACTTATTTAGACATTTATTGTTTAATTACCGTTAACTTATTTTCTTTCAAAAAATAATTGTATCAAAATAAAAAATTTAAAGATAGCACCAAAAAAATGATGTCGAATAAACATATTTTTCAATTTTGTTAAAAACAAATTTTAGTTTTGACATTTTTATTTATATAAACTATCTATTTGAATATCATATCACTGATTTTGTTAAATTATAAATAAAAAATAAAAATAAAGTCAAGGCAATTTGAGTTTATGCTGCATATGTTATACAATAGATAACCGGGAAAAGGTTTTTTTTTTTTTTTTTTCCAGGGTAAATTGCTTTAAAAATAGTAGTTCAACCGAAATTAAAAAGAGAGTTGTATCTTCTAATTTTTTAATTAGACATCCATCTTAACTTTTACCGGTGCTTTACAGCTAATACTTTTTCATTGTTTAATGGGTGACGATATTGTCACCAAAACTATTTTCTTTTCCACGGTAAACTCTTCTATACTTCCTATTTTGCCCTTTCAACTTTTCAAAACCTTTAAATTTCCATTGCAAAGCCCGTAAACAGCCTCCCACCACAGTTCCACTCCGCCTAAAAATCCATCTTCTTATATGAACTGAAAGCCGAAACAGAGTTCACTTAAAGGAAGAGGAGATTGGGAATTGTTTGAGTGGGTGAGAATAGATTGAGTATCGGACTTGATGAAGACTTTGTTGAAACAGACAATGTTGGACGACAACAATGGCTTCCTCAAAAGATCAGAAAGATAGGGATGGAAGGATTCTACTGGAAAACATTCTAAAACATATAAACATCAATAACAACAAATCAAATCATACATATAATAATTAAGGGATAATAGAAAAACCAGTATGTGTCAGAAGCAAAAAATTTAAGTCTTTTAACTTCAAAACAATTTTTGCCTTTCGCCCCCTCCAGTGAATGTCGAGGCAAAAATTTAATTTTTTAACTTTAAAACAATTTTCATTGTGCACTGATACTTAATAGTTTGGTAACGATGAATATCTTTTAGGCTATAATAATTACTTTCTGAATAAAAATAGCAGTGCTTCAACTCTCTAGAATTGGTAAACAGATTTTATAAAAACTCTACCTTTTATGGAGATGAAATAAAAAACATGCAATTGAGATTTTCTGCACTTTTGAATCATATAATTCAGAGAAGATTTGCACTCTTTATAACAAGTTACAGTGCTTCAGAAAGTTCAAAATATCAAAGGTTGCATGCAGTAACGGACCCAATAAATTTTTCCAGGAAGGGCACAATTATATTGTACCTCTTGATAGACTTTAAATTTATGATGTGAAGAAATACAAATATACACAAAATGCAAATATATATCTATGCTATATTCCAATTAATTAGACTATTTAATAAATTAAAAGTTAGATTTTTTCACTTTTTTATTTTACTAACTTAAAAGTTAGATTTTTCACTTTTTTCACTTTTTTATTTTTAAATAAACTGGTTTATAGAGAAAAATATTATTTTAAGTTCTTTACCTACACATGATAATTCCAATTTATGAAAATATGAAATATGTAGCATTATTAAGAAAATTAAAAAAAAAGAAATTTTGGTTGAGTTGTGATTTAAACAACTAAAATAACTGAAAACTAGGGGAAAAAAAAATGAGTAGTACAAAAACAAATTACAGTTTGTTTTCTTTGTAATAAATACAAAAACTGGATAGAAATTATATTTTAAAAATAATTACACTTCTATATAAATATTATTAAGAATAATAATCAAATAAGTATTATATTGTTAAAATATGAAAGATACTATAATTATATTTTTTTATTACAAATATATATTATAATTATATAAAATAATTATGCTTGAACAAAAATATATAGTTTAGAGAAAAGAATTACAAAAAAAAAAAAACAGAAGGTAAAAGAAAAGGAAAAAAATTCAATAAGAATATATATAGATTGGATAAGCTGGAGAATAGAATTTGAAAAAAATAAATAAATGAAAGAAAAGAAAAGAACAGAAAAGGAAAATTTTTAAACTTGGAAGTACACGTGTGGCATGTAGAGAGAAAGAAGAAAAGGGCAGGGCACTTTAATAAATAATCAAAATATTATAATTTTGAAAAGAAAAAAAATCTGAGAGGGACTCGTGCCCCTGGGCCCAAAATGGGTCCGCCATTGGTCGCATGGTTTCAAAAGTTGTATAAAGTTTCTATGGTCAGACCGATCTGATCATATTGGATGCAGTTCAAAAGTATAAAAAAAATCTAATTATTGGATTTTAATTTATTCAATAAACGGTTTAGATACTACCTTGTCACATGTGAAAAATTGCAACTATCCTACTATATAAAATATTATTTCTTTTCCCATTTGCACCACTGTTTATGGACCTCATCATTTTAAAATTTCGAAATCTATCTCTCACCGTTTCAAAATTTCAAAATTCTCAAATAAATCCACCATCTTTATGTGTTTCAAAATTCCCATTCAAAGGCACCATCTTTTACCGTTTTGAAGTTCCCAAATAAAATCCATCATCTCCCGCTCCCAACCCCAAATATTCTTTGCTTCCACCATCTAGAAGGGCCTTCTCCTCGACAATCCCAAAGGTTTAAAATTGTGAGCCTCTATTTTTTTTTTTTTTAATGTGAACCAATGGCTTATTAAATCTTGCATTGTCTTATTCAGAAGTCACAACTAGAGATTAATTGTGTAAGCATGTCAACTAGTACTAGTGAAGTTCAACCGATCTGGATGTGCTCATGTGGATAATATATACATTTAAAAACGTCAAGGACAGATAAGAACCTAAATCGTCGATTTTGAAAATGCTTAGATGGAGAACAAGTCGTACAAAATTGTTAATGTGTTGAATTTTCATTTGTTTTCGCTTATAAAATAATAAATTTTCATTTTCATTTTCATTTTATATTTTTAATTGATACAAGAAAAAGGATGTAGTAAATTTATTTGGGCAAAAGAAGGAGAACAAAAGCTTGACAAAATGGATATACTTATCAGTGAAATTAATCGTTTGTCTGTACAAGTGGAGAAATCTAATAATATTCTTGAAGCAATTCAGAAGACTACTAAGAGGAGACACCAATATGACCTTAAAACTATTATAGTTGCTGCAATTTTATTATTTCCTTTGTTTAAAATGTTTGGCTATTGACCAAGTGACCATATATGTGTATGTTTGTAAACTAATTATGTACTAAATTCTACTATGTCCTTGTTAAGAACCATATGTATCCCACAAAAATATGACTTATTTTGTTGAAACTCTGTTAAAATTATCTATGCAACATGACTTCGTTAATTAAATGGCATTTCTCAATTTCTTGTCGATTCTAAATGAATCATAGAAAAGGGTACTAATGGATACACCTGGTAAAGTTTAGTGCAACTGCAAAGCAATTGTTCAACTTCTATGGGGTCCACTAGGAACAAAGGGATTCTCTGACACAATGGAGGGGCCAAGTGACTCATTCAAGATGATTTAACATCTTGTTACTCATTCAAGTATACTAATTTTAGCAACTCGAAATAAAACATAAAAATGTTTTTTCCTCTTATTCTTCCATGGAAAGACTAAAGCAAATGTCTAAGCTAGATTGACTGTTTAGTTAATGTTGCAAGCTATATTGATAAGTTTTGCATTTAAAATGTGCAATATAATGGTTTAACATCTTGTCACTCATTCAACTATACTCGTTCAGCACAACTATAATCATTCCATTGATGGGTTGTAAACTTTTTTTAATGATTTTGGACAAAATAATGATAAAGGATTTGAAACAAAAGTTATAAGAGCATTTAAAAAAAAATTTAAAAACAAATAAAAAAAATATAAATATGCACCAATGCAGATGCTACCGATATTTAAATGCATCGGCTTTTAACATTTTTATTTTAAATTTTGTTATACTGTTATCCTTCATTATTGTAATTTCTATTGATGCTTGTAAATTTTGTAATGATTTTAGACAAAATAATTAGAAATGATTTTTTAAACAAAAGTTACAAAATCATTAAAAAATAAAGTCAAAAATCAAAAAATTAAAAAGCACACTTAAGCTGACACTATTTACATGTCCTAATGTCGTTTTTGGTATACTTTCTTTTTTATAAGTGTTTTTTTTTTCTTGTTATCCTTCACCATTGAAATTTCCATTGATGCTTTTAAAATTTTTAAATGATTTTAGACAAAATAATGACTAAGGTTTTGTTACAAGAATTATTAAAAAAACCTCAATATTTACAAAAAATCCTAAGATTAAATCAATCAGCAAAGCCGTGCTTTTGATATGTAAAAGCTTACCCCCTTCTTTTTATTACTTGTTTATGAATGTTATCCTTCACTACTCTAATTTCCATTGCTCTTGTAAATTGTTTTGATGATTTCAGACAAAATAATTGTAAAGGATTTCAAACAAAAGTTATAAGATCATTTAAAAAAAATTTAAAAAACAAATAAAAAAAATATAGACATGCACCAATGCCGACGCTATAGACATGTACATGCTTCAACTTGTGATATTTTTATTTGAAATTTTATTTTATTGTTATCCTTTATTATTGTAGTTTCCATTGATACTTGTAAATTTTGTAATGATTTTAGACAAAATAATGAGAAAGGATTTTAAACAAAAGTTACAAAATCATTAAAACATAAAGTCAAAAAGCAAAAAATTAAAAACCACACTAAAGCCGACGCTATTTAAATGTCATAGCATTGTCATTGGTAGAGTCTGTTTTTTTAAGTGTTTTTTTTTCTTGTTATCCTTTACTATTGAAATTTTTATTGATACTTTTAAATGATTTTAGACAAAATAATGACTAAGGTTTTGTTACAAAAATCACTAAAAAAAACCTCAATATTTACAAAAAATCCTAAGATTAAATCAATCAGGAAAGCCGTGCTTTTGACATGTAAAAGCTTATCCCCTTCCTTTTGTTACTTGTTTATGAATGTTATCCTTCACTACTCTAATTCCCATCGCTCTTGTAAATTTTTTTAATGATTTTAGACAAAATAGTTATAAAGGATTTCAAACAAAAGTTATAAGATCATTTAACAAAAAAAATTAAAAATATAGAATGCACCAACGCCGACGTTATAGACATGTAAATGCATCGGCTTTTAACATTTTTATTTTAAATTTTGTTTTACTATTATGATTTACCATTGTAATTTCCGTTAATGCTTGTAAATTTTTTAATGATTTTAGACAAAATAATTAGAAAAGATTTTAAACAAAAGTTACAAATTCATTAAAAAAATAAAATCAAAAAAATCAAAAAATTAAGAAGCACACTAAAGATGACGCTATTTACATTCCTAGCGTCGTTGTTGGTAGATTCTGTTTTTTTTTTAAGTGTTTTTTTCTTGTTATCCTTCACTATAGAAATTTCCATTACTGCTTTTAAATTTTTAAATGATTTTAGACAAAATAAGAACTAAGGTTTCATTACAAAAATCATTAAAAAAACCTCAATATTTACAAAAACTCCTAAGATTAAATCAATTAGCAAAGGCATGCTTTTGACATGTAAAATTTTACCCCCTTCTTTTTATTACTTGTTTATGAATGCTATCCTTCACTATTCTAATTCCCATTGCTCTTGTAAATTGTTTAAATTATTTTAGACCAAATAATTACAAAGGATTTTAAACAAAAGTTACAAAATTATTAAAAAGAATAAAAAAGTTACAACGAAAATCAATAAATTCAAAAGTCACAAGCACCGACGCTACGAACAGATAACTACGTCGGCTTTGGACACAATTTTTTTTTTCCTGTTAAAATTCAATATTTTAATTTCAATGATCTTGTAAAATTGCAAAATGATTTTAGACAAAATTATGATGAATAATTGTAAACAAAATATAAAAAATCATTCAAATAAGGAACGAAATATTTATAAAAATTGCAGAATTTAAAAAATGCACTAACGCCGACACTATGGACATGAAAACAACTTGGCTTTGGCCCCCCCTTTTTTTTAAATATTAATTTTTCTTTTTTTCCTTCACCAATGTGATTTCCTTTGATGGTTGTAAAATTTGATAATGATTTTGGACAACATAATTACAAATTATGTTAAACACAAGTTGAAAAATCATTAAAAACAAAACTAAAATTTACAAAATCTAAAAATCCTAAGCCGACGCTACGTATATGTAAAAGCGTTGGCTTTGATCCCTTTTCAAAAATTTTGATACTGATTTTGGACAAAATAATTACAAAGGATTTTAAACAGAAGTTACTTTTAAGAAAAGGACAAAAACTAAGCTGATACTACGTACTAGTAAAAACGTTGGCTTTGCCCCCCTTTTTTTAATTTACTTTTTTCTCATTATTCTTTACTATAACAATTTGTAAATTTTTCTAATGATTTTGGACAAAATATTTTTTTTTTAATTTGTAAATTTTTATTCCTGCTGTTGGACAAAATAATTACAAAGGATTTTAAACAAAAGTTATAACATTATTAAAAAATATAACAAAGACTAAGCCGACGCTATGCACATGTAAAAGCGTTGGCCTTGGTCAAATTAAAAATTTCCATATATCATTGTCGACGTACAAAACCCTTAGAATACGTTAAGACAAAATATTTATGACAAAAGCTACCAAATCATTAATGAAGAAATTAATAATAATTACAAAAGAATGAAAAAAAATTTTCAAAAGCCAACGAGGCCACCAAGCAGACATTCATGATTTTGAAATAGCTTTGATCATAGCAGATGCCCATTCAGCTCTTAATTGGTTGACAACATGTTGTGGCCATGTCACACCCGCAGACTGCACATGCGATTAGTTTCTTAAAAATTGTATACACTATACAAAAAAGTTTAATAAAAATAAATAAATTGCACTTAAGTATAGGCAAATTAACTAACATGTAAGTGTAAGTCTTTGCAAGGTATATGTTCCCTAATGATGTCCCACATTATCATCATTATGTAGTAACGACATTACGTACTACCAGGCTGCTTAGGAGTCTACGTTTGCAAACATAAATGTAAATGTAATATTATGTAAGAAATGCTACATGTGTTTGATAAGTATGTAAACTAACAACAATAATTCTCATTTTAAAAGCAGAATTTACCTTTGTATGGGTTTGCCAATTAATTTTTTTTGCAGTTTCGCTCTTGGTCTCTTTTTTCCATGCAAGGAATGCACTATATCAACACATACATTGTAGCATTATTATAATTTTATGAAATATTTTTATATTTCATTACAAAAAAATGATTAAAATTAAGTTTTAATCGAACTTACTTGTCGATTAGCTTCTTAAAGTCCTCATTGATTTCCTCCTTATGACTTTCCAAAGAATCAAAAAACCAAGCTATTGCGTAGAATGATTCAACAACCCCCTAACATCCAATGATTGCTACAAACCAATAATAAATTATTAGTTAATTAGTGCAGAACTATTAAATTACTTGGCTAACAAATTATTTGAACTTAACACCACATACCCTGAATAGTATGGAAAGAGCCAGTATTGGTTGTGAATTGTAGATTTCCATCTATCCAAAATATATTTCATTCTATCATTTGGGTCTGAATAACCAATTGATGCAGTCAATGCTGGATGAACAAAGCCAAACTTCCATGCACCATGTGTGCTTTCCAGTCCATTATATAAGTGTATGCCAAAATCAATTGAGGTATGTACAATTAAATATAAAATTTGATATTGATAATTATAATTGATTGAATTGAAATATTAGACACGCTATACATGGATGTAGTTTTGTTACCTTATGTAGAACAATATGCACTCTCTAGATACTTCTCGAATTTTACAAAAATCAAGGATGTCAGCCTTTGATATGTACAACTGGTCTACATCCCCCACAGTTCCTTTGTCCATGTTGAACATCCACATATGATTTATATCATTGTGGTCGATCCATCTTAGCAACACCCGAATCAGTGGGGTAAAAATTAAAGGATCCTCGACATTTGTCTCCTCTCCAGGTGGTACACATGTCTCCTCCACATCTGGTACATGTGTCTCCTCTACATGTGGTGGGTTATAACCACATGGAACTCCCTCCACATGTGTCTCCTCTACAGGTTTCGGGTTATTACCTGGAACTTCCTCCGTAGCCATCTTCTCCACGTATATGTTCTCCACAAGTGATGTATATGGTTGGTTGGACATTCCCTATAAAAAATTATTTAAGTATATCAACACCACCCTACACTGATTAAACTTATACATGCAAATATCACAAACAATTGCATGGCATTGTACCTCTATATGTGGGATAATGACAAGATTAGAAAGTCATGCAAGTAATGCACCTGTGGCTTCTCCGACATGTATATATTTAGACGTCAGAATAGGCAAATGGCTGGAATGCCTCCTCTACAATGACCTTCATATTATTCCAACCTAGCATAACATTCTTGTAGCTATCCGTTGGGAGAGAAGGGACTGTAGTGCCACGTGCTACAATATTTTGGACACTGGTGAGGGCAAGCTGGCATTCAACACCCTGCGTAACAAACAATGTTACAAACTAATTAGCACATATCTAATTGTACACTTCACATGGAGGTGACAATAACATATGCAAGGTCAATATTTTTAAGCAGTGAAAATAAAATTAGGAAAATTATATATCAATGTAAATTTAAAGTTAACTTATTTATGATTTGTCAAAAAACCTCTGAAGTTGTCTTTTGTGATGGATGGATAGTAGGAGCATTAAGGCCATGATGTGATGGCATCGACCGATTGCCAACATCATTGTCATGTATCACATCCTCGTTATGATCCTCGTCATGTATCACATCGTCGTCATGTGTTGATGCCTCATTGGATGAAGACTGCTCCTCATGTGTTTGAGGCTGCGATTCAAGGCTAAAACCACATGCCTCTGCTAATTTATTGAGCTTATCAACGTTGGGATTCTGTTGAACGACCTCCAATAGACCATTGATCATCAACTGTAGGTTATGAATTTCGTCGGACCTATTTACTTTTTTGGGACGTGGCTTATGGATGTTAAAAAAATTGGACATGGTATAATGTTTGCCTCGACCCCTAAGCCTCCCTTTAGTCTCCTCGATCCCCAATACTTGTGTAAGGATATCATCCGGAGGGGAGGACTTAATTTTCCCTATATTGGCTTTGTCCTTAAGGCCATCCTACAAGAAAATAATATAATTTCACTGCATGTCAACAACAATAATGCTTCTCGTTTAGGCATACGTAATTAATTTCAAACAATTGTATCATGAATAAAATAACTTACAATCGTTTCCACTATATGTTCAACATCTTCATTTGGAAATTTTCCATCTTTTCCCATATGTGCCCGAGTCCATAGGTCCTCTTGGCCTATGTAATCTTGGGTGCATCTTTCATTTTGCTATGAATATTGAAAAAAAATTAATTCCACTTGTGATTAAAATCAATAAGACATGAACTTCAAAACTAATGTAATTTTATTCCATACCATGAGAACTTCAAAACTAACGTAATTTTATTCCATACCATGAGAACTTCCAATCTCGCATATCCCAATGCACCCATTCGATGCGGATACTTGTTTAATTAACGTCATTTAGAAATTTTTTTTACTTTTTTTCTACAAAAAGTTGACACACATCCAATAAGTTAAATATTCTAGTAAAAATTGAAGTTTATTTGTATTTATATGGATAACTAAACATTTTGCTTATGCGAAGACAAAAGTGCCTGGTAGCCGTCGGTCAACCTCTGACTTACAAACTCATCCCAAACTTCTTGGATTATAAAATCATATCCTTGTGGTCGATGCTTCTACACTTCAGGTGTGTCCAAATATGGTCTAACAAATTTTACATACATATCACTCTTGAATATCCTCCATTTCATAGCACAATCTATGATAGTTTGTTTCTTCCAACTCCCATCTTTATTGGAAGATTTCTGCAAATTACACAAGAAAAAACTTCAAGGGTTCATATAGATATAGAATGAGCAATACAAATTCATAACTCAGTTACAAAGAGACTCGAGTGGGAGGTCAGTGGTTAGAGCACCACAGCCTAGCCAGTGGATTCTGGGTTCAAGTCTTGGGGCAGAAGGGAAGGCCTGGGGGCATAGCAGCAAGTTACAAATAAACTTTACATGTATTACCTTTAACGATTCCCATAAGCTGTTTTTCAGGTCTTCAGGCACGTCTCTCCGCACAGAAAGAAATTGGTATCGTACTTCTAACTACCCACCCCTCCAAGTTGTTCATGTGCACGGCCGCACCGTTAATTACAACTTTGAAATCACTATATTGAGGTTGCTCATCCGTCCTCATACGTTGCATCCTTGTAGGTTCTCTTTGTTTGCATGATTTGAATGTAGGATTGGGTCCAGCAATTTCATTTGATGCTGTTCCATCATCATCAGTAGCGGGGAGGGCATGTTCAGCACCCGGATCCATAAGTATACTTAACGGCAGACAATATGAATGAAGAATGTAGAAGCGTCCATAGACGGCAACGAGAACATAAGAAGAAACAGCGTTGCTGTACCGGTGACTGTTAAAAGATCAGTGATCGGAAAATGCGCCTAAATAAAATTTAAACATCAAATATTTAAGGAAGCATACAGCTACGCATGGAACTAGCATCTGCTTCGACAATATGACGGTGGTGGGTTCAAGAAACCTAAAAGAAGAAGATGAGTACAAACAAAAATAAATAAATAAATAAATACATCTAATATAAGAAGACGTGGGTTGGTTCTTCCAGCGTTTGGTTTTTTGTTAAATTTGGTAATTTTTAAAATTATTTTTGTAAATTATGTTTAAAATATTTGTAATAAATACAGGATAACAAGGAAAATAAAAAAATATTTCAAGAGGCCTAAGCCGACACTAATACATGGAAACAGCGTTGGCTTTGGTGTTATTTTTTTATTGTTCAAATATTTTTGGAAATTTTGGTATTTTTTTTTGTATGATTTATTTAACTTGTGTTTAAAATCATTGGTAATTATTTATTCTAAAATCATTAGAAATATTTACTTGACATCACATTGGTTTTAAAATCATTAACTATAACAAGGAAAAAAAAATACATGAGGCCTAAGCGGACGCTATAATATGTCAACAGTGTTGGCTTTGGTATTATTTATTTTTGTTCGATTTTTTGGAAATTTTGTTATTTTTCCTGTATGATTTATTTTACTTGTGTTTAAAATTATTGGTAATTATTTATTCTAAAATCATTAGAAATATTTATTTGACATCACATTGGTTTTAAAATTATTAACTATGACAAGGGAAAAAAAATACATAAGGCCTAAGCCGACGCTATAACATGTCAACAACATTGGCTTTGGTATTATTTATTTTTGTTCGATTTTTTTGGAAATTTTGTTATTTTTTCTGTATGATTTATTTAACTTGTGTTTGAAATCATTTCTAATTATGTATTCTAAAATCATTAGAAATATTTATTTGACATCATGTTGATTTTAAAATCATTAACTATAACAAGGGAAAAAAATACATGAGGCCTAAGCCGACGCTATAACATGTCAATAGCGTTGGCTTTGGTATTATTATTTTTTTTCTTTGAATTTTTTTGGAAATTTTGTTATTTTTTTCTGTATGATTTATTTAACTTGTGTTTAAAATAATTGGTAATTATTTGTTCTAAAATCATTAGAAATATTTATTTGATATCACGTTGGTTTTAAAATCATTAACTATAATAAGGAAAAAAAAATACATGAGGCCTAAGCCGATGCTATAACATGTCAACAGGGTTGGCTTTGGTATTTTTTTTTATTTCGATTTTTTTTGGAAATTTTGTTATTTTTACGATCAACTGATGTTTTCAAAAATTGTGTCAATTATTCTACATAGTGGTCAAACTGGTACGGTTCACAAAAATTTACAATTTAACATTTATGTTATAAGCAATGTGCGTTTGGATGGGACAAGTTCTTTTCACTTCTGAGGAGATCAATGGGCAAAGAATAGTAAGTGTCATTAATATTAATGAAGTGGACACATTTTCCATCCTAGGGTTTCTTTAATGTTTACATTTTAATAATTAAGTAGGCAAGTTTTTTTGAGCAACAATATTTTTACTTACTGTGTCAACTACTCTAATTAACGGTAAAACTTATATTGCAATCAATCAACCAAGGGGTTGAAGCGATGGTAATGTGGCGTTCAAATTTTTGTAGTCTCTTTCCTAGCATAAATAGTCTTAGAACAGCTTTTAGGATGACGATTTCGACAGGGTCATAGTGAATCAAGTTGTTAGAGATGCGGACATGAACCTTTAGAACCGAAAGTTGATCGGATAACGAAAGTTAAGTTTGAGACTCGATTCAAAGAGGTGGACGAGGGAGAGAAAAAGGCCAATGAACGATATAAGAAGCATCTGGACCAATTGTAAAAAAGAGTTTCGTGGATTATACAATCTCCATTGTGTAGCAGAAGTACAATTACAGTAAGTTGTAGTATGAAAATAATTGGGCTAATGAGGTAGTATTGGCTCCAATTATTTTCAAAATCCACCTCGCTGTAATTGTACTTCTGCTAAAAAGTAGGGATTGTACAATACACGAAATGCGTTTTTACTTGTTCCAGAAGGTTCTCATATCTCTCATTGGCCTTTTTCACTCCCATGTCCACGTCTTTGAACTAGGTCTGTAATTCCACTTCCACTATCCAATCAGGATCCTGTTCGACTTCGCCTAAATGCAACTTACAAAAGTGATGGATAAGTAAGATTGGGAAGAAAAAAGAAGGGAGAAATGCCGACGCTAATACATCCATATAGCGTTGGCATTTATTTGGTCCACTTTTGAACAATGTGCATATTATGATAAGTTTCACCTGTGCATAATGAATAGGTATCTTGTGTGTAAACTCCCTCATAATTATTTTGTTAATATCATTAAAAAAGTTTACAAGATCAATGCAAATTACATTAGTGATTGATAAAAATGGAACAAGATATTTAAAAAAAAAAAAAAAATTTTGATAAACGCCAACGCTGCACCCTGCTCATAGCGTCGGCGTTTATTTTTCCTTAAACTTTGAAACTTTGGTGTAAAATCCTTCGTCATTATTTTGCCTAAATTAGTAAAAAAAAAAAATGTTCAAGATCAGTGCTAATTACAATAGTGATGGATAAGAAGGACTATCGCATTAAAAAATAATAATAATAAAAGTACTAAGCCACATAGTTTCATTACCGTCGGTGTTTATTTGTTCCATTCTTGAAAAGTTTGAATATTTTCCTCAATTTTGAATTTTTATCTAAATCGTTAAAAAAAATGTTCAATATCAATTCTAATTACAATAGTGATGGATAAGGAGGACTATTAAATTAAAAAAATAAATAAAAATACTAAGCCGACGCTACATTTTTTAATTAACGTCGGCGTTTAGCTGTTCCTTTTTTGAAAAGTTTGAACATTTTACTAAATTTTGAATCTTTATCTAAACCCTTAAAAAACATGTTCAATATCAATTCTTATTAAAATAGTGATGGATAAGGACTATCACATTTAAAAAATAATAATATTAAAAGTACTAAGCTAACGCTACATTTTTTAATTAACGTTGGCGTTTAGCTGTTCCATTTTTTAAAAGTTTAAATATTTTCCTAAATTTTGAATTTTTATCTAAATCATTAAAAAAAATGTTTAAGATCAATTCTTATTACAATAGTGATGGATAAGAAGGACTACTACATTAAAAAAAAAAAAAAAAGTACTAAGCCGACGCTACATTTTTTAATTAATGTCGGCATTTAGCTGTTCCATTTTTGAAAAGTTTGAACCCTTAAAAAAATGTTCAATATCAATTCTAATTACAATAGTGATGGATAAGAAGGACTATTACATTAAAAATAAAAAAATAAAAGTACTAAGCCGACGCTACATTTTTTATTAATGTCGGCGCTTATCTGTTCCATTTTTGAAAATTTTGAATATTTTCCTAAATTTTGAATCTTTATCTAAACCCTTAAAAAAATGTTCAATATCAATTCTAATTACAATAGTGATGGATAAAAAGGACTATTACATTGAAAAAATAATAATAAAAGTACTAAGCCAACGCTACATTTTTAATTAACGTCGGTGTTTATTTGTTCCCTTTTTGAAAAGTTTGAATATTTCCTAAATTTTGAATTTTTTTCTAAATCCTTAAAAAAATGTTCAACATCAATTCTAATTACAACAATGATGGATAAGAAGGAATAGTACACTAGAAAAAAAATCATAAATTACTAAGCCGACACTACATATTTTCATTAACGTTGACATTTACTGATCGACTTTTTAAACGTTTGCATATTTTCCTACATTTTGTCTCTTTTGTTGACACAGTCAGCGAAAATATTTGCTTAGGACCCTAATATCATGTCCCATCCAAGTGCACACATCTAAACTTGCCAGTTTTGGAAAAGTAAATAAATCTAAGTAATAAATGTTTGACAGAAAAACTTAAATGTTGACGCAATATATCAGATTGTATCACCAACGCATTGAGTTTGCTATTAATTATCACATACAGTCTTACACAACAATTACAAAAGCATTAAAACAAGTTCATAATTTATGGAAAAATAAGAATTTTTATCAAATTCACCAAATTCGATGCTATGGACATGGTATAGCGTCGACTTTGGAAATTGTTTTTTACTTATTTGTTTTCCTTGTTATCCTTCACCATTGGAAATTACAATCTTTTAATGTCGTCTAGATCGTTCCATCTAGATATAAAAAAAATACCCAAAATCAGAACATAGGGTTTCATTCTCATCCCAAATATGCTATTTACCTCCAAGGACAGACATGCACGTTTGTTTGAGGCGTTTAGTAACAGATGATACTAGACGTGTGTGCTTAGATGGGACATGATATTTGGGTTTCTGAGCAAATCAAGGAAAATGGCAAGCAATATTATTAGGTGCATTTTTTTTATCCACTATCTTTTCATTTACTGTGTCAACTACTCATTATAATGATACTAAGAAGTCTTGGACTCCGTTATTAACCTTTCAAGAACCTTTGCATAACGTTCCTTGACTTTTTTTGCTCTCTCATTCACGCCTTTCAAATTCATCTCCTATTGAACCTTATCTGAAAATCCCTTTTTTTTTCTGTAATAGACAAATCTTCCTTCATTACCTCTATTTCTGGCTTCATCTCCGCACTGCTACCCACCAAAATCCCTTCGACCCTGTCGAATTCTCGGTTCTAAAAGCTGTTCCGAGAATCATGATGAGCTTGTCCTTATCAGAATCGATGCCTCGACGAGGAGGATTCTCAACTTTCTTAATACCTCATCAGTGGCAATTCCAAAATGAAAATATAACAAAAACCGATGTAACTACATGTCCACAACATTGGCGTGGGTGCATGTTCTAATTGCCATTGATTATGTAAATAGGGTTTTAATTTTGTTAATAATTGTGTATATGTTGTGCAAAATCCTTTGTCATTAAGCTTTCTAAAATAATTAAAAAAAATTACAAGATCATTGGAAATTACAATAATGATGAATAACAATAAAATAGTAAGAAGAAAAAAAAAAATGGGCCAAAGCCAACACTGATACATGTCCATAGCGTTGGCTTAGGTAGGGGTTAGGACAAAGCCAATGCTACAGTTATTAGTCTGCGGCGGTTTAGGCCCTTTTATGGTTTTTTTTTTCTTTGTTTCCGCTCACCATTGTAATTTTTAATGATGCTTGTCACTTTGTTCTACTGATATTGGACAAAATAAGTACAAAGGAATTTAAACAATTTGTCCAACATCATTAGTAAGGTTTTCAACATGTTTAAAAATTAGGCAACGCCGACGCTACGGTGATTCTACATTGTCGGTGTATAGCATCTTTTTATTTTGATTTTTTTTTTATTGTTTTCCCTCACCATTGTAATTCATTTGATGCTTGTAAATTATTCGACTGATTTTGGACGAAATAATTACAAAAGAATTCAAAAAAAGTTTGTAAAATCATATGAAAAAATCAAACTAAATTTTAATAAGCATTCAAAGTGTTGCAAAACAAGGGACCAAGCCGAAGTTACGGGATGTAACCGCATCGGCTTACTAGCGTGGAAATTTATTACTTTTCATTTTTCATGTTATTCTTCTCTGTTGTAATTTCCTTTACTACGTGTAAATATGTCTTATGATTTGGGACAAAAAAATTACAAAGGATTTTAAACAAAAGATCCAAACGCATAAAAAAGCATAAGGATTTTAATTAATTGTCTCTTCTTAATCTTCAGTATTGTAATTTCTATTGGATGTAGCGTTACGATTTTCAAGGATTATTTTCATTTATCACAATTGGGGGGTAATTATGACAATGGATATGATTACCTAGATACAAAAAGATGCGAGTACATCGGACCATGAAAGGGTGTTACTAACGTGTAAGGCCTAATTTGATTCCCTAATTATAAGGTGCGTGTTGAGCTGTAGACTTTATGGATGCGTAAAACTAGGGTGAGGTAGTTATGCTACCGTACCATAAATAAGGCATAGCTGTTCAAGCTTGATGCTTATTTCCTTCATTTCTTTTCATCTCTTTCTATTTTCAGGATGTTAGAAAGGTCGTCGCTTGTAAAATAATTTATGTTGTGCCTTTTGAATAATTTTTGTGTTGCTTTAAAATAATACGAATACATCCGTTACAAAGGAATTTAAACAACAGTTAGAAAATTATAAAAAAAATTAAAAATTTTCCAACAAATTCATTAATTTAAAAAAGGCTAAAGCCAACTCTTTTTAATGTCCATAGCTTCGGCTTTGAAGCAAAATTAATTGATTGATTTTTTGTAAACTTTTTTTTTAATGATTTTTTATCGTGTGTTTATAAGCATCAAGGGAAAGTAACAGTGGAGAAAAATGAGATAAAAACACAAAAAAAAAAAAAGAAACTCCCTAAGCCAACCTGTGGTTTTGACCGTAGCGTCGCCATTTTCCCAGTAGAAATACTTACAAGCATCAAACGAAATTACAATGGTGAGGGTACACATTCAAAAATAAATCATCCTAAAAAATTAGGACTAAGCCAATGCGTGGTTGTGACCATAGCGTCGGCATTGGACCTTTTTTAAAAAATTGTGAATTTCGTTTTATATTTTCCTTATTTTTTATATGATTTTGCAAACTTTGTCTGAATTCCTATGTAATTATTTCATCCAAAATTAGTAGAAATATTTACAAATATCAAAACAAATTACAATGGTGAGGGAAAACAATTGAAAATAAATCATCCTAAAAAAAGGGCCTAAGCAGACACTATTTCATGTCCGTAGCGACGGTTTAGGTGTATCTTTCAATTTGTAAATAGGGTTAATTTTTTTTTCTTAATGATTTTGTATACTTTGTTTAAAATCTTTTGTCATTATGTTGTCAAAAACAATTACCAAAATTTACAAAATCCATGGAAGTTATAAGTGCGAAGGCTAATGAGTAATCTATCGAGAAGTTATAATAGATTTTAAACAAAAGATACAAATTAATTAACAAAGGAAAAAAAATTGCAACATGTTAAAAAATTGAGACAAAGCCGACGCTAACTTGACCCTGTAGCGTCGGCTTATGACACCTTTTTATTTTGATATGTTTTTTCTTGTTTCCCCACACCATTTAAATAAACGATACAAACTCATTATAAATCACAAGGATTTTAAATACCTATGTAATGAGTTCATCCAAAATCCGTAAAAAAGTTTACAAGCATCAAACGAAATTACAATGGTGAGGGGAAATAAGAGAAAATAATCAAATGAAAAACAGGGACCTAGGATGACATGTAAGCGTAAATGTAATGTCGACGTTGGAGCATTTTATAACATTCTGAATTGCATTTTATTCTTGCTTTAATTTTTACATGATTTTGCAAACTTTATTTAAATTCCTCAGTAATTATTTTGCCAAAATCCATAGAAAAAGTGACAAGCGTCAAAAAAATAAGAGAATATAAAAAATCAAAAAATAGGGCCCTAAGACGATGAGGAAATGTCAATGTAGCATCGGTGCTGCCCCATTATATAACAATCTCAATTTCTTTCTATTCTTGCTTTATTTTTTACATGATTTTGCAAATTGTGTTTAAATTCCTATGTCATTGTTTTGTCCAAAATTGGTGGAAAAATTTACAAGCATCAAACGAAATTACAATGGTGAGGGGAAATAAGAGAAAACACTTAAACGAAAAACAGAAGCCTAAAACGACATGGACTAGTTAATGTAGCGTCGGCATTGGACCACATTCTGATTTCTTTTTATTCTTGCTTTATTTTTCACAATATTTTACAAACTTTGTTAAAATTCCTCAGTAAGTATTTTTCCCAAAATCCGTAAAAAAATTTACAAGCATCAAACTAATTTACAATGGTGAGGGGAAATAAAAAAAAAACAATCAAACAAAAAACAGCAGCCTAAAACGATGAGGACTCGTCAACGTAGCGTCGACGTTGGACCATTATTTAATATTCTGATTTCTTTTTATTCTTGCTTTATTTTTTACATTATTTTGCAAATATTGTTTAAATTCCTCCATAATTATTTTACCCAAAATCCGTAGAAAAGTTTACAAGCATCAAAAGAAATAAGAGAAAATAATAAAACGAAAAACAGGGCCCTAAGATGACAAGGAAGCGTCAATGTAGCATCGGCGTTGCCCCATTATATAACAATCTCAATTTCTTTCTATTCTTGCTTTATTTTTTTACATGATTTTGTAAATTGTGTTTAAATTCCTATGTCATTATTTTGTCCATCGGTGGAAAAATTTACATGCGTCAAACAAAATTACAATGGTGAGGGGAAATAAGAGAAAATAATCAAATGAAAAACAAGATCCTAAAATGACATGGACTCGTCAACATAGCGTCAGTGTTGTCCCATTATTTAACATTCTGATATCTTTTTATTCTTGCTTTATTTTTTACATTATTTTGCAAACTTGGTTTAAATTCGTCAGTAATTATTTTGCCCAAAATTCGTAGAAAAATTTACAAGCATCAAACTAATTTACAATGATGAGGGGAAATAAGAGAAAACAATCAAACGAAAAATAGGAGCCTACAACGACGTGGACTCGTCAACGTAGTGTCGGCTTTGGACCATTAATTAACAATCTAATTTCTTTTTATTCTGGCTTTATTTTTTACATTATTTTGCAAATTTTGTTTAAATTCCTCAGTAATTATTTTGTCCAAAATCGGTGCAAAAATTTACAAGCATCAAACAGAATTACAATGGTGAGAGGAAATAAAAGAAAATAATCAAACGAAAAACGGGATCCTAAAACGATGTGGACTCGTCAACGTAGTGTCGGCGTTGTCCCATTATTTAACATTCTGAATTTCTTTTTATTTTTGCTTTATCTTTTACATGATTTTGCAAACTGTGTCTAAATTCCTCATTAATTATTTTTCCCAAAATTCGTAAAAAAATTTACAAGCATCAAACGAAATTACAATGGTGAGGGTAAATAAGCGAAAATAATCAAACGAAAAACAGGAGCCGAAAACAACGTGGACTCATTAACGTAGCATCGACATTGGACCATTATTTAACATTTTGATTTATTTTTATTCTTGCTTTATTTTTTACATTATTTTGCAAACTTGGTTTAAATTCCTCAAAAATTATTTTGCCCAAAATCCGTAGAAAAATTTACAAGCATCAAACTAATTTACAATGGTGAGGAGAAATAAGAGAAAACAATCAAACGAAAAACAGGAGCCTACAACGATGTGGACTCGTTAACGTAGCGTTGGCGTTGGACCATTAATTAACAATCTTATTTCTCTTTATTTTGGCATTATTTTTTACATTATTTTGCAAACTTTGTTTAAATTCCTTAGTAATTATTTTGTCCAAAATCAGTGCAAAAATTTACAAGCATCAAACGAAATTACAATGATGAGGGGAAATAAACGAAAAATAGGATCCTAAAATGACGTGGACTCGTTAACGTAGCGTCGATGTTGTCCCCTTATTTAACATTCTGCGTTTCTTTTTATTCTTGCTTTACTTTTTACATGATTTTGCAAACTGTGTGTGAATCCCTCATTAATTATTTTGCCCAAAATCCATACATAAATTTACAAGTATCAAACAAAATTACAATGATGAGGGTAAATAAGTGAAAATAATCAAACTAAAAACAGGAGTCGAAAACTACGTGGACTCGTTAACGTAGCGTAGGCATGGGACTAAACCGATGTTCTAGCATTACCGTAACATTGGCGTTGTTCCTCATTTAAATATTATGAATTTTTTAAAGCTTTTTTCCATTTTTATATGATTTTGAAAGTTTTGTTTAAATTCATGTGTACTTATTTTGACCAAAATCAGTCGAAAAATTTACAAGCATAAAACGAAATTACAATGGCGAAACAATAAAAAAACAAAAATCCTAATATAGGGGGCCTAAGCCAACGAGTGGTCATTACAGTAGCATCGGCGTTGGCCCTTTTTAAAAATTACATTTTTATTTTTTACTTTTTTCATGTATTATATGATTTTACAAAATTTGTTTAAATTCATGTGTAATTATGTGGTCCTAAATCAGTCAAAAACTTTACAAGCATCAAACTAAATTACAATGGTGAGGGGAAAGAAACAAAAATTAATGAAATAAAAAACAATGTCATAAGCCAACGTGGTAGAGTTAACATAATGTTGGCGTTGGGCCAATATCTAGCATGGTGAATTTATTTTTGTATTTTGCTTAATTTGTTATTGATTTTGCAAACTTTCTTTAAATTCCTATGAAATTATTGTCCAAAATTAGTAAAAAAGTTTACAAGCATCAAACGAAATTACAATGTTGAGGGGAAACAAGGAAAAAAAAATTTTAATGTAATTATTTTGTCTAAAAATAAATTGGGGGTCCAAAGCCGACACGTTTACAAGTCAATAGCGTTGGTTTAGTCCTTTTCAATATTGAAAAAATTATTATAATTCTTGGTATTTGACCGCTAAGACAACGACACCAAACTAAAAAAACAATTATTTCCGTGTCAGTTTTGCAGGCCTGGTAACCCACATGCAGGGGTCATCCCTTAAGCTGCTAATGCATCCCTGCATAATAAAACATTGAAGAATATAAGGACTACTTTCGAATAGGCATCAGGGACAAGATATTTAACAAGCATACAGTAGTTATAACCTAGTTTTATACCTGTAGAATTAAAACTGGTCAGCGTCAGATTCAAATTCCTATCCTTGTTGACGAATATTCTCTTGTTGTGAGGACCTACATAGAAACCATAATAGTTTGTATATGATGTGATTGTTCCAATTGCATAAAATCAATAAATAATATAGTTTTTTTAAAATCAATAAATAATATAGTTTCTTTTGTCTTACCGATTGTTAAGGATTGGACAATTTCTTCTGTCGTGCGCTTGGTCAAGTTTTCCACATCCATTGCAACGTCGACCTCTATACTTAGTAGCATTTGTTGCTTTCTCTTTCTCCCCTTTTAATCGTCTACCACATCCTTTTGTCCTCACTTGAGATGGGTCTTTCAAAGTTGTGTTATTAACATTACTACCTTTTTCAGAAATGCCTCCACTCTTTGTGCTACCAGCTACGGATTTAAACTTGTAAAGCAAACTTTGCAAAGCATCATTCACAATTACAGCTGCCTCTTCATTTGACATGATGTTATCAACGAATTTTGAGAAAAGTTTGAACAGTTTACTTCGCCACGTTAACATTGGACCATTTTTTCCAGTTATCTCTACACTTTCCTTGTCGTATATTATTTGAGATTTTGCAATTCTAATCCACATTTTCATTATATATTGATTTGGCAGAGGAATATTACCAAAGAGTTGCAAAAATGCCAAAATATGTCTACATGGAATCCCTTCACTCTCAAACTTTTTACAGCTATACAATGCATAGTCCAAAACTTTATCATAACCAATTTCTTGAACCCTTAGAACACCTCCATTTGAACAAATCTGGAACGTATACATTTTATGTGTATCATTTTCACTAACAATTTGTGACATTGTTACTACGCTATGCCACAACTCATCTTGAAACTCATAAAAAATCTTGCGTGTGTATATCTCAACCATTTGCTTTTCCATTTCCAATGGTAGTTTCAAAATAAGCTTTTCATTAATATCAACATGATTAGTACTTAAGTCTTCGTGACGTTGATGTGCAAGTGCCCTATTAAATCGAAGTATAAAATCTATCAATAAATTTTTCTTCGAAAAGTACCTCTTGAAAAATGCATGAAAGCTTTCTGTACGTTGGCTACTTGACATTCCAACTGAAAATACATGATTAACATTTGCTGGCACCCATCTTGAACGTAATTCAAATACTGACTTTAACCATTCATTGTCATATAGGTTCGCCTTTTTGATGATAGAAGCCCATTTTCTTTCAAACTCTTCCGGACATTCTGATTCCCAAATGCAGTGTTGGAAGTCCTGTAAAAATTCCTATAAGTGATTGCATTTAAATATATAGAAAACTTCTCAAGTATGTGCCAACTACAATACATATGGATTGTATTTGGTAAACTCTGAGCTACAGCCTTTGTCATTACAGGATCTTGATCAGTGATAATCATCCTTGGGGTGTTTGCAGGCATGCTCTTCTTTAATAGCTCAAACAATCAAACAAAAGATTCAGTTCTTTCATCGCTTAAGAATGTACATGTAAATATCACTGTTTGACCATGATTGTTAACCCCAACCAAAGGTGCAAATATCATACCATACTGATTAGTGTTGTAAGTTGTATCAAATAACACTACATCACCAAAACATCCATAAGCTCTTTTACAAATCGAATCAGCCCAAAAACAAAGCTTTAATTTGCAATCATCATCTACATCTATTTCAAACATAAATAATGGATCCCTTTCTTGCTCTATTAGGAAATATTCCTTCAATAGTTCTGCATCTTGTCCTCACATTTCATTACGCAACTTGGCTTCATAGTTATAAATATCCTTCTTCGTACACCCAATATTCTCTATACCCCCAACTTCAAATTCAAAAATACTTATTTGTTAGTGAGTTGGCACGTTTGTTGCTGAAAACTGCTGTGTTAGTGATTATTTAGCTTCAGACACATTACGATGTGACCTCAATAAATGTACTTTTTTAGGTCTTGATAATGGATGACTGTGTTCTTCAACAAATACACTAATGACATATTTCTCCATTTTGAACATAACCACGGCTAGTTTTGCCTTACAATTATCTCTTGTTATCCCCCAACACCTTTTGTTCTTACCGCCCTTTTTAGAAGATTCTCCTTCTTTATAACAAACGAATTCTTTCCTTATAACTTCATTGGTACCTTTACGTCTCTTACTGGAATTGCTACGAACACTAAATCCCGCATTTTTTGAATACTTAATGTAAAACTCAGGTGCCTCATCTATCAATAGAAACTCTTGTCCAACCCTTGGTTTTAAGTTTTCCGACACTTGGGGAATGTAAACTCTTCAACGTCATTCGAACATGACATCAAGGATATTTCTACATCACTAGCATGATGATTATTTGCTTCATACTGTAAATCATTCACGTCGCCATCTAAGATAATAAAATCAACATATGGTCATTATTAATTTCCATATAATAATACATTTTAATCCACTTCCAAATCACACTTACTGACTACTTATAATTTATATAACATTCTATTAATCATTAATGCCACAGGGAAAGGATGGAAGCATAGATTTTACAAAAATGAAGCTCATAGGGAAGGGATGGAAGCAATCAAAATTAATAGATGCATGACAAGAACATGTATAAAACGGGTGAAACCTTGGCTTCCCGCAATTGGAACTTCCTCTTCTCCTCTGTCCATGTTTCTTTCCCTTCCCCCCCCCCCCCCCCAAAAAAAAAAAAAAAATCGGAAACAAAAAGAAATTCATTAATACACATTGTCAGAATTTAAAAAATTTATCTTTAAATCTAACCAGATTATACGTAATGATATTGATTACGATACAGAGAACGAAAGAAAAAAACACCAAATACTAACCTTTAACCCTGACTATGGTACTGACAGTGGCAGTGCGGCGTTCATAACGGTCGCCGATTGGGAAGGATTTGAGATTTTTGAAATGGTCAATGGATTTTTGAAATGGTCAAGTCGAGCTTCCCGTTGAGCTACACCGTTTGGTGAAAAATTTATGATGATGGGTGGGAAATTTTAAACAGCCAGATCTGTATGAAAAGATGGTACGGACAAGGCAAGAAATGAATAGTGGGAATGTTAAAGGAATATAAAATTTCCCACAATTATTTCTCACGTGTGACAAAAAGCAATTTGAACCATTCATGAGATTTTTTGTAATCCAATGGCTGAGCAATTTCCCATTTTTTTGACCGCACCATTTTCGTCCGGTCGGTTCTCATCATAGAAAGACTCATTTCATAGAAATATAAATTTCCTAGCTAAATAAAATATATTTCAAAAAAATTCTAAAAATTAAACAAGTCAATAAATAATTAAAAATAATAATTTCTACTCACAAAAATTCTACAAAAATTTCTTGGGTGAGTCTGATGCTTCCATATATAAGATTCGAGAAATTCATCTATCCCTTTCTCAACCTCTACTTCTATATCGAGTTGTTTAATTTGTAGTGGTCCCTAAGCCAAACCAAACTAATATTTTAAAAAAAAAAAATTTACCTAGAAATTTTTCAAAAGCTCAAGGGCAAAAGAGAATGTGCAAATAAATTATCATGAAATACAACATTACGCCATTGGTAATAACACCTTCCTTATTTAAGAACCTTAACTTTAAATAATTATGAGCTGGATACATGATTCAACTCGTTGAGTGCCAGAAGTTTGGAGCAATAATTGACAATCAACACGTGGGTTTATGTATTTATATAGTGCCCCAAGGAACAAAGAAGTTTTAAAACCAATCTTAAAAATAAAAATAAACATTTATAGAATTGAAAAAAGAATATTTCATTTTATACTTTTGATTAAAATTATCATATAATTTTTTTAAAAATTGAAATAAATAAAATTAATTAAAAATATAAATTAACAACATTTTAAAGTTTTTAAATTAATTTTTTTCAAAATCATGAAAAAATAATTTTTTACCCAAAAAAGAAAAAAAGAAAAAAGAATAATGCATTTAAAGGTAATTTAATTTTAGTGAAGGTATAAATGTATAATGTTTTACCCAAAAAAGAAAAAAAGAAAAAAGAATAATGCATTTAAAGGTAATTTAATTTTAGTGAAGGTATAAATGTAGTTTAATGTGCAACCAAAGGGTGAAGATAATTTATTAGAAATATGTTTTTGTAGTTTATCCCAATACTCAAAGGGTATAAATGAAATATTTCCGAATTAAAAATATATTTTTAAGATTAGGGTAATTATAAACAATGTATTACTGGACAACCCATAATCTATCAAAAGCAACATCATACGAGCAAAATCATATGTCATTATTTTATTTGGTTTGTTTCAATAATTTATTTTTTTTATAATTAATTACATATTAATTTTTTCATCAATATAAAAAGGATTAACATGTTTTGCACATTTAGCCTTTACTTTTTTTTTTTTTTTGAAAGGTCAGTTTCTTTTGCACCTTTGGTTCTTAACCCTCTTTCTATCCAAAATTTTGTGGGACTAAAGTGAAGATTGGAACATACTTATGAGATCCCACATACAATAGGTATTTAAAATATATATATATATATATATATATATATATATATATATATATATAGTGTAATTCTACGATATGGATTGTCCATAAGCGAATTCTTGATGACGGTTTTTAAAAAAATTATCGTTAATGTTGTCTCTATATGATAGCATTGACAACGATTTTTTCAAAAACCATCATCAATGGTGTGAGTTCGCATGCGGACAGTCCGCACCATAGATTTAAAAATTCTTAAAAAATTATTTTTTAAAAAAATATTTTTAAATTAGTAATTATTTAAAAATATGATAAATTTAATTTTTCATAATTTTCTTTATTTAAATATATAATAAATTTAATTTAACGCATTCAAAATTATGAAAAATTAAATTGAATAAATACTAAAATTTTTTGAATATTTTGTTTAAATCAAATATAAAAATTTTAAATCTCTATATAAAATATTTTTAAAAACCTTTATCCTTAAAACCGTTGTTGCGTACTAAATTTATTTCTACGTCCTTTATTTATTTATTGTAATAAAAATTATTTTTTATTTCAACAAAAAAATTATATCATTTTTAATTTTTTATATTTAATGTTTTAATTTATATTCTTTAATAAAATTGAAACTTCATTATTCAGTTAAATTTTTTAGTCATTGTTTATGTATGAAAAATATTTATTTTCTTTTTGCTTCCTTCATTAACAAATTTGTTTCTTATTTCAACAAAAAATTATAAAATTATTACATAAACTGATTGTTTTAATTTATTTTTCCTTAAAGAACTTTCTTTAAACTTGGTTCTATATGAAATATATAATTTTTAAAATTATAAGTTGTAAACTTTTTTTTTTAATTTTAATTTTTTTTAAAAAAAATTTCAAAAAAAAACTTTTATCATTTTTTTATAGATAAAATATAATTTATTATTTTTAAATAATTATTTTACAATTTTTTTTTTGGGGGGGTTTTTTGGTGCTTATCGCATCGTGATCCCATAACTATGCCAAATTTGCATTTTAATTCCTCATATTTAAAGGGATTTTGGATGGGAAATTGGCTGAGGACAAATGATGCCAAAAAAATTGACTTTTCAAGACAAAAATACCAAAGAAAAAAAACAAAATCAAGACTGCATGTGCAAAACACGCTAAAGATTAAGCACCAATAGTGCAAATAACCTATAAAATAATAATACACTTTGTAATAACTCCATAGCAGTACCCTTTAATAATTAAAGAATACATTGGAGATTCTTCGTCCTCTTCATCGTTCAATACCCATTCAAAACCCTAATCTCTATTTTGTCCAACGAACTTCACAGTATATTTCACTAATATTTTATAAAAAGGTGAACCACTCCATTGGTCCCTAAACTAAATCGTTATTCTCACTTTGGTATCTAAAATATATGTTATTTAGGTCATATTTTGGTTCTTAAATTTAATGAAAACTGCTCTTTTAGCCATTCTTCGATTTTCCGTCTATTTGTTAATGGGAATTGCATGCGCAAATCATGTGAGGCTACATTGGTTGTGTTTGATGATTTTTCAGTCTATTGAACTTGGAAATATTTGATACAAATTATTCTGATTCTTTTTGAGTTTTTGCTATTAAGGTGTTTTAACTCCCTGACCAGTAAAGGAAATGGCAAGTTCACACCTAGAGCTGAACATGAAAAAGCTTAGTACATAACATTTAAAGGAGAAAGAAATTAGAGAGAGAGAGAGAGAGAGAGAGAGACGAAGTTTCGTAGTCTGTTGAAAACATATTTAAGTTCCATTAATTAACAGAATCCTCAAATTGTCTAGTAAAATAAGGTTAATGACACACCTGTTGCCAACAAAATATGTAACTCTCAGCTGAAGGAAACCCTGTACTTAAGAGTTCATTGAAATAATGAGAAACAAAGCAGAATTGCATCACTTCCAAAGAAGTATAAACATATATCACATGGCATATTGAAACTCTAACAAAGGTCCAGTAATTAAATTATTAATTCCATGAGAGAAGTACATTTTCCAAATACCTGCACATAAATTACACTCGGAAGTTTCATACTCCGAAATGATTTAAACGTTCTGTAAATTCCTGCAGAAAAATCCAGTCTTAGATTGAAGATGGAATAAAATATGTAATATCTATTTATAATGGGTAAAATGTGGTATTCTTTACCTGAATGAATTGACAAAGCTCTTTTTTGGAAACTTGAGTATCTGAAACATATCCATCACGCCAGAGACCACTTGTTAAATAGAACCAACCCTCAGGGAGCCCATCTACCAGCAACTATGTGGTGCAGTTGGAAGAAATTAAGTTCTATATCATCCTTGGATAAGGATTCAAATCCCAGAAGAACGTTGAAGCAATCAAAGAACACTTAGATGGTGGACAAGTGCTCGAAAGCTTGGCTACTAACATATCAAATATTGAATCAGCCATTGAAAACTTTGTACTTCCAACATTAACAAAACTTTGAAGTGAAATCTTACCACAAATTAATTAAATTAGTTAAAGCAACTAAGTTGATAACACGTACTCATCCATGTAAGAAGAAATAAATGGAGTTAAAATGGATATTGACTATCCCATCAATTAATTTCATAACAGGTTAATTGAGACAATAAGCTAGTACAGCCACTTTTATTTATGCAAAAGAGAAGAAAATCTAAATTCCTTTACTACAAGGAATTGAAAAAGTAAGAGAACTGTCTATATGGCCAAGTAGGAGAAGAAGAATCAATTTTTATTTTTTATTTTATTTTTTTTTTAAAGAAAAAAATAAATAAATATATAAACTGTAGAGTATTACAATAGTGGAAGAAGTATAAATAGTTGAGTTAGGTTTAAAGATTATAATTTTGTAGCATTGGGTAACTACATCTAAATAATCAACCACATTAATGTAGTATATAAGTTATCATATTAATTGTTAGAGTAATAAGTGGGTGATATTAGAACTTTAAATTGATAATGTTTAAGTTAAGAAAAGAATAAAATTTGGATCTCATATAAAGTTCAAAGGCTGTAGTTTTTGTCACACGAAGATAACTGAGACCGATGCAGAAGAAATTTTAGGATGGGTGATGATATTGAATTCGTCTTAAAATAAAGAATTAAAATTATTACATCAAACTTTGTAGAAGAAATACCTGAAAAATTCTAGAGAAGATGGACATATCAATTCAATTCGGATTTATGCGTATGTGAGGGATGTGAGCAATCTTGGACCAATCTTCCCCTGTCTCTCTTTGGCACCGTGGAATTAGAGAAGGACAATATTCTATGGTCAATTGAGAAGTTGAAGCAGGCAACGCTTCTTCTGGCATGCACAACAACTGTGGACAGTATGAAATTGACAATTTTACAAGGGAGGTAAGCTGTACAATCGCATTGCCATTTAGTGATTTAAGATGTTCAAGACAACTCAGATGAAGAGCAGTCAGAGTAGCTGGCAACCCTTCTTCTGGCATGCATTGCAACTGCTCGCAATATGAAATTGACAATTCTTCAAGGGAGGCCAACTGTTGAAGGGCCTTGCCATTCAGGGATTTGAGGTTATGAAAACGGCATAATGTGAGAGAAGTCAGAGAGGTGGGAAGTTGTCCTTCTTCTGGAAATGAATCCACCACTTCATCTATGCAGTTCAAGCTTAAAGATGCAAGAGAGGTGAGTGTTGGCAGACTCCACTGCATAATGGGTGCAAATAGCTTCCCACAACTACCAATTGAAAGAGACTTTAAATTTGAAGGTCATCCCTCATCCGAAAATGAGTTGAGGTTTTCACATCCACAAATTTCAATAGCATGTATATTAGTGGGCAAACTCCTTTGTGGGAATGACTTCAACTCTGGACAGTAACCTATGTACAAGGAACCAAGCAATGGAAGCTGACAGCTTAGGAGTAAAGCCACCACCTGTTGTTGGCATTTAGAGATGTAAAGATGTGTCAAGGATGGAAGAGAATCCGGAAAGCAATTCCTGTTTAATGCCAAGGACGGACAATCCATCAAATGAAGCTCCTTGAGTTGTGAGAAAACTCCATCCTCCACCACTGACCACTCCTCCCACCGAGGCATAAATTTAAAACTTAATTTTTCTAAAGACTTGAATGGTTTATTCACCGCAAACAAACCACTGAAATAGAATTCATTACCCACTCTCTCCACCATATCAAATCCATCAATGCTAAGTGATTTCAAGGAAGGTAGCTGTCCAATCGGTGGCAAACTGTGACATCTTTTACATTTACTTAGCCACATGTATACTACACTGGAAAATATGTGGTCTCCAATCCAATCTGAGAAGCTTAAGCCTCCATAGTTTATAATAGATAGTCGCTCAAGATCTGTGTGTGGTTGAAGTCTGTTAAGTACTTTTCGTGCTTTCTGTGAATTATAAGTATCACCTTGCCATTCCAAACGCAAATCAGTGATACACTTCTCATCTTTCAAATTGGCCTTTGAAACATCATCAACATTTTTTACCTCTTCAAGGTTTCTAATACAAAGAGTACCACGCACATCTTGAACCTCATTCAACACTTTAAGACTAGATCCACTGCTTGTGCCTGCAACAAGATCACCCAATATTTCCAGATATCTCAAGTTGGACAGTTGTGGTGGTGTCTGTCTTAAAGATGTGGCACTAATGTCCAAGTGGCGCAAGTTGATCAGTCTTGCCATATTGGTTGGTAAATGAGTAATATTTCGGCATGATCTCAATAATAGAGTATGCAAATTGTGTAAATTGCACACTCCGTCAGGAATCTGCGTAACTTCAGTATTGGATAAATCCAAATATCTTAGATGCTTCAAATTGCCAATTGAATCTGGCAGCTGACAAAGATATCTACAACAATGTAACAATAGCGTCTGCAAATTGTACAAACCGCAAATTGTATCAGGTATTTTTTCAACTTCAGTCCAAGATAAATCTAAGTATCTTAGAAGCTTCAATTTGCCAATTGAACCAAGCAACTTTGAGACAACACCAACCCGATACAAAGAAAGCACTCTTAAGCATCTGAAATTTTGCAATCCTTTAGGATGTATAAAGTAGTCATGAATCATTTGCAATGATCCATCCAATCGAAGTATAGTGCGCAATACCCTTTTTTTAGATACATCCTCAACTTTCTTGATATCGTCTGTTTTATTTTCCATCCGTGGCAAGTATTCCATCCATGACAAGTAACGAGTCTTCCTTGGAAGGATATCTGAATAATTGTCATCTGACCTCAAACAATATTCTCCTGCTACAAATTGAGCTAAATCATTCACAAGGTCATGCATGGTAAAACCATACATTTCATTTTTATGAAAGAATGATCTTGCTGTTAGATCATCAAAGTATTCCTCTCCAACTTCTTCTAGCATCTTATTTTTTTCTGGTATCAAAAGATCTTCTGCCATCCACAACAAAATTAGCTTTTTCTTTGTAAACACATAATTTTTAGGGAAAATGGAACAGTAGGCAAAACATCTTTTTAAATGAGGAGGCAAATAATTGTAGCTTGACCATAGAGTTGAAAGAACGTCACACCCCTGAGGTAACTCACTTATGTCCTTCTTTAGTATATTTTCCCATTTTCTGGGATTTTGTTCAGCACGTAGAAGACCAGCAAATGATTTTATTACTAAGGGAAAACCTTGGTATTTTCTAACAATTTTTCTACCAATTTCGGCCAATTCCTCGTACACACTTGGATCATCTACTTTATTGAGAGCATGATTCGAAAACAATTGCCAACAAGCTTCCTCTGACATATATTGTAAGGAATAATTTGGGACACTACCTATCATTGATGCAAAGTTTCCGTCACGTGTTGTCACAATAATCTTACTTCCATATGCTATTGATTTTAATGGACAACTTATGGCACACCACCTATTAAAATTCAAGTTCCAAACATCATCAAACACAAGGAGACACCTTTTGTACCCCAAAAACAACTGCAACTCTTGTTGAAGTTCAAATGTTTCCTCCGTAAGGATTCTTTTCAACCCAGCGACTTTCTGATAAATTCTTTTTGTTATTGTGAAAACATCATAGTCATGGGAAACAGTAATCCATGCTTTGAAATCAAAATGTTGATCGACCGCCCTGTCCATGTAAACAAGCTGAGCAAGGGCGGTCTTCCCGACCCCACCCATGCCTATGATTGGAATCACATCCACTCTACTCCCATCTCCTTCATGTGAAATCAACAACTTCAAAAGGGCGTCTTTATCATGATCCCTCCCATAAATATTAACTTCTTCCAGTAAACTAGTTTCATATGATCTTTGTAAAGGTTTGGTTTCAACACCTTTTCTCAAATCAAGATGATCAATTTTTCCCATAATGAGTGAAAGCATGACGAAAATCTCCTTTATCCCCTTTATCCTTTCATATTCTTTCTTAGCAGCAGCTAATCTATAAGATTGGAACAAATTGCGTACCTTATTAGATTCACTGCTTCTGATGCCAGATTCGCTTTGCAAACCTTCCACTGCACTGTAGTACATCTCACTTTTGCTTACATCTTCTTCATTTTCTTCTTGGTTAGCAGCGCATGAAATGAATTTGCGAACCCTAGATGATCTTCTTCTTCTTCTTGCAAATTCAGTACCTTCCAATTCGGCTTCAGTTTTGATCAGACAAACCAAATCTTCGACATGGTAGATTGCGTCTTTGAGATCATCAAGCCACCGTCTCACAGATGGATCTGTCAATTGCTTCGTTTCAGCATCATTCAAAACTCCACCGACTGAAGACAACATGAATTGAAGCTTGTCGAACGCAGTTTTGAGTTTCTTTTCGCGAACGAAGTCGTTGAAATCCTGAGAAGCCATCGTTTCGAACAACTGTTCGACTGAAGCTGAGAGGAAAGCTCCGCCAATCACTCGTTCGACAGCCATTGTTGTTTGTTGAGACCTCAAGAGATCGAAGCAAAGGTGAATCCCTCTGAATTGCGATGAAACAGAGAGAGAAGTCAACGGCTTATGGCTTTGTTATTACACAATCAAGCTGATTCTTTGTGTGCTCGATTTATGTTGGTCTTTTTATTTTTAATGTTATAGTTTTATATTTATATTACATTCCCCGTCCCTAATTACAGGTGGGCTCGTTTCACCCAAAAAAAAAATAATAATAATAAGGAGGTGGGCTCGCATGTTTGAAAATTGAACTGTTCGTCCGAGTGCCTCATCCACTTGCCAAACATTTAAATTTAAATAAATTAAATCGGCATGGCTTTTCCCCCTTTTTTTTTTTTTTTTTTTGGGGTTTCTTTTTGGGTTTCCAGTTAATGTTCCTCTTTTGTTTACTGGGTGTTTTTCTACAACAGCAACTGTCCCTTTTACTATGGCTTTTGGTGCTTCTTCCGAAATAACCAGTGATTTTCACTAAAAAATGATTTCTCATTTTATTGCAAAGCATTATATGAAATGATTTTTATCTCATATGAGAACCCCTTTTCGAAATTCTCCACCGAAATTTTAGGATGGCCCCCATGCCGACCTTGACCATAAATTTAATGTGCAATGCTACAGGATCCCATTTTAGTCAAAGCCTCCAAAATATATATTTTCAGTATTTTTCAGTTATTTAAAATAATTTTTAAAAAATAAAATAGTAAAAATGTCTTAGAAAAAAAAAGGAAAAAAGAAAAAAGAAAAACAGAGAGATCAACTTTTTTTTTATTATTTTAGACTTTTCTTATTAACTATTAGCAAATATCTTTAAATGATAATGTAATTTTTTAAAAAATAAATAAATTTATAACCATAATCATCCTTTTTTTTTCTTTTCTTTTTTTCCCTTAGATATGTACAACAAATAAATCCCTTTCATACTCTTGCTCTTCTAATTTATTATCTTCTAAAATTTTCAAATCATCTTCTGCTTTTTCCCATTTGAAATTCAACCTTGATCTTCTAAGATCTCCATTTTTTTGGAATGAATTACACAAAGATCAACTCTTGGGTTTACCTCTCTTAAGACCTCACAGGGTATATATGCATTTATAGCATACATGGTTTTTATTTCATACAAAATTATATACATATAGTATTTAGTATTAATTTAAAAACAGTGTTCAACATGTGGCTATAAAGTTGGTCTACAGCCTTTAAAATTCCAGCACCAGCTTGAATGGCCCCAGCTAGGGGAAATATCAATGGAAATTTTACAGAAAATCCGACATATCTCCTCTGTAAAATGGATTTTCCAAAAATGAGCTCTGTAAAAAATCTATAATTTCCTAGAACTTCACACTTAATATCAATCACATAAATATAAAAATAATATATATCTTTCCATGTTCACAACCATTATCGAAGCATACTAATAGTATTTAAAATAATAAAAATGTAAATATTACTAATGCAGAATAAATAATAGTGACAAAATAACAGTAGAGGGAAGTGATAGGAAACAACAATGGAAAGTAGGAATGCCAACGGGGGGTGGGGCCGGTTTTTGAAATACTGTTCCCGTCCTCGCGGGAAATTTTCGATCCCATCCCGGCCGTTTTCTCCGTTTCTTAGATGGGGGTAGGAACGGGGATTCTACGTGGCAGGGTGGTGCAGGTCAGCTGAAATAAGTATTTACCGAAGCTTCCATGCTCCACCATGTACATGTTAGACACCATAAAAGATACTAAAAGGATTCTAGTCTTTTGCCTTCAGATTGAGTCATTAGTATTTTATATTACCATAAGTAACAGCCAAACAAAAATTGAAATGGCACTTCCACTCCAATCAGAGCCACATTAATTGAAATGGCAAAGCTCAATACACAAGCAGCTAGGCTATGAACTTTCCCTAACAAGATTAAAACAAAATAAAATAAAATAAGAGAGATCCTACCAGTAGCAGCACAAGGAGCTCAACCAGTCAACCTCAACTGTGTTCTTCAATTGGCTGCAGCATGTGGCATCGGCGGTGAAGCAACAGGTGGCAGTGAAGGCTGAAGCAGCAGGTGGGTGGCAGCAGTGTCGGCACTCGACAAGAAGAAAATGAAATGAGTAGAGCTGGAGAAGGGTAGGGTCGGGGTTGTTTTTTAAACAGATAAATTGAGAATGATAAATATATATATATATATATATATACATATACCGAACCGGTTTTGGACCAGGATATTTATTCCTTGGGCCCGGCCCGACCTCAAATTGGGTTTTAATCTCCTGCCCTGAGCTCGCCCTGCCATTCCGATTTTTCGAAAAAAAACCGACCCGTTAGGGGCTATGTACCGCTGTTTTCAGGGTATACAAGGTATATTGCCATCCCTAATGGAAAGAACGGGATCAAGAAACGATGCCAGTAGCTTGAACAATGACCTACTAATTACTTGAACCTAGAGAAACGAGTTTGAAAACAAAGAAAAATATAACAAAATATTAATTATTCCAGTGAATTGCATTATACTACTACTACTACTACTACTACTACTACTACTACTACTACTACTACTACTACTACTACTAATAATAATAATAATAATAATAATACAAATTTTAGAGATCTGTTTTGCTCTTAAAAATCTCATTAGTTCCAATTATAAAAATAATTGTAAAGAAGATAAAAATAATATTTTTAAGAAAATACCCCATAAATAATCATTTAAAATAAATATAATAAATAAAATAGTACAAAGTAAATAATCAAACCCAATAAATAAATAAATCCTTTAAAACATTTAAAATCATAATAAATGTCAAGAATATACACGATGCACCGTATTATATATGGAGTGTTGCCAGATGATGGTTGGAGTTCCAAACATTACCTGACGAAGGGAAGTGAGAAGAGATACTTCTAATCGGACATCTAGAAATCTTAAGGGCACCAATACTAAATATCCTACCATCCTACAACTAAAAAGAGGGTAACTAATGCTATGATTGCAAAACATCTATTTATTCTCACTTACCTTAGCTCTCACATGATAGCTAAATATGCCTGCATACTGAATAAATAATTTATAATAGAACACTAATACTATATATTGTATCTAAAAATCATAATTCCATGAATAAATGTTGTAACAAAAAAATAATAATTTCCACAATTCAATTTTCATAAACCACAAATAAATCGGATAGATCATATATAAACATCCTTCCTAAAATTCATAAATCACCATTTAAAAATAAACCGGCAAATAAAATTAATTGTAATTAAACATGACAATTAATCTCTCAAAAATCTATATATATATATATATATATATATATATGTATATTAATTTATATATCCTTATTAATTTAAACATCACATAAAATCAACAATCCAAATACCCCAAAAACATAATTTGAAATATAATACTCGTTGAAAAATGCCAATCACTCCAGCTCCTCCATGGGATTTGTTCCACAATGCACCCGGATGCCTAAAATATTGCCAAAAATATAACATTGCCAAAAATATAACATACTTTAAAATGCTAATTTTATCAGGTATTATAAATATAGCTCACTTGGGATTATACACAAATCTTAACCTAAAATTACAATTTATATGCCAAAACGAACCTTAAGGAACGAGAATTACAATTTTGAACTTACCTCTCTGAAATACGACCAGTGGTGGTCGAAAACTTACTACAAAGTTTCGACCTAAAAACTAAATCCTTTGTATCTCACGATGTGGCTCAATTTGAGCTAAAAGGTTGAAAATGGTAGAAACCCGTGGTCACACAACAAGTAGCTCGCCGGAATCAGATGAAAGGAGCAAATGTTGGCTCACCAAATTTCTAGCTCTCGTTGGCATGTCGAAGAGTTTCACGGTGAAAGGAAAGTGGTTATGGCTTGCAGGGGAGGTGGGCTTAACGGTGAGAGGGGTGGTGGGGGTCGGAAGTGGAACAACTTGGCCAGAGAAGGAAATCTCTTTTTCCCCCACTCTCTCTATCCGATCACCCTCCGTATAAACTAGTTTGAAGGAGCCTCGCTCAAATAGGGTGGGGGACTTGTTAGATCAGAGCATATTTTCCATCGACAAGAAACTGACATGTGGAACTATTAGAAATTATCTCTGACACTCACCTTGTTCAAACGGAATCGGGCCTTGTTTGAACAGGTGGCTCCACTAGCCAAATTTTGACATGTGGCAAGTCAGAAGGTTTTTTTAAACATCCCTTTGCACATTTCTAGGAAAAACTATCTGTAGAACCAATTACAAATAAAAAAAAATATGAATTTTTACAAAACCATATTTTCTAACAATAGCTCCAAATTAAATGTACTATTACTGTATAAATTTGTATCAAGAAGCACTACACATTAATTAATGAGTCAATACCATAATTTATAAAAATAAAAAATCAACTTTGATTTTCACACCGATCAACACGATCAAATATAATCAAAAATAAAAAATTTTGATATAAAAAATAATTTATTAAATGATATATGTTAATATATTATTGATTGAAATATTTTTATAATATAAATATGGATAAATAAGCTTTTTAATGGATAAATAAATAAAAAAATTTAATTAAATATTAATACATCATTTACAAAATAAAATTGGTTAACATTTTTATATCTCTACTATTATTAAAGGTAAACAATTTTATTTTTTTAAAAAAAAAAGAAAAATAATTCTAAACAAAATTTGATGGCGCTAGCTTTAGTGCAAAGCTCTTCAAGTTGTGGATGGACTTTGGATGCTTTGACTAGAGACATTATTAGACTTAAAACAAGAGTTTACTGAATGTCTAGATCCTGCAATAGTCGTGCAGACTGGCAAGCGAAAAATGCCCACAGGTATCTTATTCCTTTGCATTGGGGCCCTGTGCCTAGTCCAAATATGCGTTCTCTACCGCTTTTGGATTGTTCCTTTGAATATGGTGTTTTCTTCTAATTAAAAAAAAAAAGGTGTAATTATTATTATTATTCATCCTTCGATTGGGGATTAAATATAGAAAACAAAGGCTTTGGACCCAGGTATAAATTTTTGACAAATTATTTTATTTTTCAAATAGGCATATCAAAAAAAAAAAAAAAAAAACGTACATAAGCAATAAAAATGTTATAGATAGTTAAAATTATAATTTATACACAGTTTGATGTACATAATAAAAAATGATGTTTGTCAAATATTTTGATAAATAGAAACATTAACTATTATTTGTTCTTAATTTTTTTTTAATATATATACATACCGTATATTTCTCTTTAAAGATATACTTTAAAAACTTTTAGGAAAGAAGAATGGTGGACTATACAACTACTTCTTGGTGTCAAATGCAAATGGACATGGACGTGGTTTCCTGGTGTAACAATGAAAATGAACTAAATTTTATGTTTCATTCGTTTCTAATTTTTTATTGAAAGAATTTGTGGAACACAGAGATAAAGAATCTATCACACCATAAAAATTTTTAAAATTTTGAACATTGTAAATGTAACAGTAATATTCACCGAAAAAAGAAAAAAAAAGTTGTAACATAATTATGTTTAGATTGATATCAATATCGGTTAAAATATGATCAATATATATATATATATATATGTATGTATATCTGCGTTAAAATAGGAAAAGAAAAAAAAAGAATAGAAGAAAGAATAACAAAGCGACTTGACCGTGATTTGGTTTATTCCAAATAATAATAATAGTATTTGGTCAAATATTGACCCATATCCACAAAACCCAAGAGCTATCTATTCATTGAACTTTATTGCTTATAATAACATGAACAAGCACCTTTATTTATAGATGTAGAGAATATAGAATAAAAGAAATCATTAATCCTACTTAAATAAATAAATTAAGTTAAGATAATAAAAATTTAATCCATCACAAACACAATTGATTGTGTTGACTTCTAAATTTGTAATATCCAATATTGCAATTGCAAATCTATAGTCTACATAGGGTATTTTTCCCACCCCCACTGCCTTTAACGATAACGATTATTGTAACATCCCGTCCCAAAGTACAACGGAAATTTTCCAATTTTGACCAAGGTTGATCGTTGACCATTGACTTTGACCGTTGATCGAAGGGGTCAAAAGTTGACTTTTGACTCGGATGGAATTCTAGGATGACTGAGGTACCGTTACGAAGTACACGTTGGCTCGAGTTCGTAGACTAGTAGCACGTCGAAAACGGAGCTACGGTTTGAAAGTTATGGGCAAAACAAGTCGAGATTCAAACTGTCCAAAAGGTGCCGGAAGTTGACTTTTTATGGTTGTAAAATTTTGCTTTGACTTTTGTGTAGTTGTAAAGTGCTCGTCGATACGAGTTCATAGACTAGCGGCACGCTTAAATTTGATATCTGGTTAAAAAGTTATGGATGTGTGAATTTTTCCGAATACCATAATATTTTAATATATCTGGCTTAAGTGAACAGTGATGCCACGTGTTGACATTTGAGAGGTTCACGTGGGTGAACAGTATCACCCACGGTGGCTTTTATTTTGGCAAAACGGGCGGGCCAGCAGGGAAAGGAAAGAGAGAGAGAGAGAGAGAGAGAGAGAGAGAGAGAGCTAGAGAGAGAAACGATCGGCCACCGCCATTTAGCCATTTTTCGGCCACCCTTTCCCCACATGCACCACCCCACTGCCTCTGCCTCCTCAATTCCGACCGGCCACCCAAATCTCATGGCCAACCGGCCGGTAACGCGCTAGGATCGGAGCGTTTTCTGGCGACGACCATTTTTCCCCTCCACCACTGGCCATCGCCGTTTGACCCATTTCCGGCCATTTTCAGGCCACACGCGCCAGCCACCCCTCTCCATCTCCTCATTTCCGGCCAGCCCACCAAATTTCACGGCTACCGGACCTCCGATGCGCCGGGATCGGAGTATTTTTGGGCGAGGGGCCGAAAATCTTCAAACTTAGATCTCTTCGCTGTCAGGCCTCCGTTTGCCTCACCGCTGGTCCTGTTGGAACCCTCTCCCTTCGATCTACAAAACTCCCAAAAATCTCAGCCATCGGCCATCAGATGCACCGGCAGCGGCGACGGTTGCCCGTGACCACGGTGGCTCGCCGGAAAATCCAGTTCCGGCGAGTACCCAGTTGCACCGCCGGTTCCTCCCCACTAATTCCGACCCCTTGAATCCAAATCCAGTGTCCTTTTCCTCCAATTCACGACGGTTTGAGAGAATCGAAGAGTTGAATCCCAAAATCTTTCCAGCGAGATTCCGGCCACCTCGGGTCCGATCTCCGTGAAGTAAGACCGGATTCGTAATCCTCGTCACTCAAGCTTTGATTCGGTATATTATTCGTCAATTTCGGTTAACGTTTGTGTTTAACCCCCCGGGTACCAGGTATTAGTTACCCGAATAAAATATTAATTTATTTGACTATGTGTGAATTGTTGTTCTAGGAGCACGTGTGCGTCGTGGAATTGATCCCATGGAGGATCTTAGGTTAATTGCGTGTTTCAGGTGAGTGACCCACCCTTAAAACTATTTTGGGATGATTAATTATATTTATTTGGTATTAAATTGATATCTGGAATTATGCTCATGCGGTGGAAATTTAATTATAATTGTGGAAAAATATTATTTTATAAGTACGTATATGTTTATTGCTGCTAAATAAAAATTTGATTTATTAATGGATTTTTGATCATTATTGTGATTTAATTGTATTTATTACACATGAGTAAGGTATTTTCATTAATTAATTGTGTCTGGATTTTTATATTATTTTTTTGGGCATAATTGGTTTAAATATTTTAAGAAAAATATTTGTTTAAATTGGTGGTTTCAAAATTTGATAATTATGCCGGTGGAACATTATTTGTTGGACCTCGTGTTACAAGAAAAATTATTGGTATATTGTTATCGATGGTTTGTATCGGAAATGTTAAAGGAAAATGTGGGATGGTGAATTTGAAAAATGGTATAATTCCCACGGCGATTTTTGGAAAATCGGTACGGTAATAGAAAAATTTAATAATTGGTTTTAGACACACTCATACAGTATTGGTGTTCTGGCTGTATATGTGGATTAGCGCGCAGGTTATTATGTCTCCCGCGAGTTGCCATTGGACCGAAGGCAGACAAGTCTTATATATTGCGCATCAGCCGCCCCCTTCCATGGCCGGGATGACGGTTTCAGCAGCGGCACTGTCGGGACGCCGAAGCGCCGTATGCAAGTTTCTCTCTTTAACCTCCCCGCCAGTCGGTGCTCGAGACGCTAGGTATCGGAGGACATCACTGGTATATGGTGTGGTGTGTCAAGTATAAATTTTCAGATAAAAATTTCAAACTCTAAAGTGTTCAAAAATTATTTATTTTATTGTTTACATTTTACTTATATTTGGATTATTTAATTATTATTTAGTTGATTAATTGTTTTCCTTGGTTTTCGGGGTATACAAATAGCGGGTTTTGGAAAATGTTTTAAAATGGGAACTTTTCCAATCGAGTGAATGGCGAGAGTTTTAAGAAAAATATTATCTTCAATTAATTATTATTTACTTACTTATTTATTTTTAATTAATCAAGTGTACTATAATTATCGTTGCTTTATAATTGTACAGTAGTTAGGGTCACTAACTGAGATGATTAGCATCTCATATCTTTAAATTCCATTCCCCTAGGTCCAGGTTAGGAGACGTTGATTGTCCAGGGCGAGCCCGACGTCTCGGTTCATTGCCGAAAGTCCAAGGAGCATTTCTTCCCTTTTTCCTCTTCATCTTATATTGCTTCCTTATCTGTCATTGTATTAATTCCACATTTATTTGTATAATGCTCTGTATACTGTATTGGACATTTAGTTGTTAATTATGCACTGATTTACTGTTATTCATTTGGAGTACTGTAAATTTGTGGAATTAAATTGTAGTAATGTGGGAGGAATAAAGGGATGTGTATAGAAGTGTGTTTTCAGTGCAGGAAATTTGTGGTAAGTCCAACCCTTAGGGGAGGTTCTGCTGGATTTTCCATTGGAAGGTCCGGTAAGGTTTCCCTAGGATCAGGGCTTGTATAGGGTTCCCGTGAAAAATTTTGGACGGGTCCTGACAATTATGGTCTTCTAATTCCAAAATTATCATTTCCTTTTCAACAAACAAATATTGAGTGCCTAAAAATCAGAAGCAAAAATGTCCAGACCATATCATAATCGGATACCATTGTGTCTGCACTTGAGAGGCAAGGAGACGACAGCTTTCATTCTCGTTGAGCTCTTGCTTTTGCAATGCATTGCATGGAAAAAGACGCCCTCAAATCCTTTACCTGCTGCCTCAAGTCATCTGCCTACAAAAGCAAACCACCTTGAATATACTTCAGAATACAAAAAGTCTTACCAAATCGGCCAAATAACATTCACAAAGCTTATTGGTTGGTATGAGATACAATGTGCATTGCTCAAGCTCAAATCTTCCTCATCGTGGATGGAAAGACTAATCATGCTCCAATTCAATTTAAACATCTTGTTCCTGCAGAAAATTCCAGCATCTTATGCTCAAGATAATGTAAAACACAATGTCTTTTCATTAATGGGTAATATGTGGCTTTTATTACTAGATCAGCCGATTTTTGGAAACTTAAACATCGCTGACTTTGATAGCTAGATCAGAGACGATTGAATAGCTGTGAGAGAAGTGGACAGCCCATCTTCCAGTACTCATGTGCTGCAATTGGAAGAATTGAAATTTAGTAGTTTCTTGGATAACGATTCAAATCCAAGAAGTTTGAAGAAATCAAAGACTCTGAGGTATCAAGCAGTATTTACTCGAACAACGAGCTGGCCAAGAAGTGCTCAAACATGCCAACCATACAAGAAGAAATGGACCGTGTTAATATGGATGCTGAATATCCTGTCAATTAATTCATTTCTTAAATGGTTTAAATTAAACAATAAGCTAGCTAGTACAACCGCTACAACATATCTAGGATTTTATAACATATACTTATAGCATATTTGAAGAATGTTGTTGATAATATAAAATAATAGCATTTTTAAGATTAGAATGAATTAGATAAAGATTTTACTTTTTAATAGCATTTTTAAATATTTAATAGCATTATCAAAAATTTTTTAAAAAAAAGCGGAGGATATGCACGCCTTGTAAAATACATTAAAAATTAAACGCTTATTTTTAGGATTTGAGGATTAGGATACTAAAATATGGTGTTTCTTTAAAAAAAAAAAAAAAAAAGAATCCTAGATATAGAGATTCACTGAGAGTCCATCTACCGTCTTTCTCTTTCTATCTTTGTGTCATCCTCATTTTTACCACTACCGTCTCTTCACCATGCAGCTTTAGTGGGGTGTAAACTCATGTGTAAGTACATCGTCGAGGCAGCTAATCCATCGCTGATTGGCGTTCGGACCAAAAACACAGACTGCTCTATTCATTGCAGCTATTAATGGAAACAAGGAAACACATCTATTAATGGAAGAGACTCATTTATCAATGTAAGTGTGTATATATAAGTATATTTTAGCATCATTTATTCTCTTCTTTGTTGATCTATATATTTGATTTTTTATTTTGGAAGGCATTGTTGTTGCGAAGGAGCTCAAAGAAGATCCAATATCAAATCTCCAATCTGAGGATAGGGAAAAAAAAAATAATTTTTAGTAAAGACAAAATGTATAAATTTATTAGTAGGTAACAAATAAATTCAATTGCTTGCAGTCATTCTCACTTAGATTGATGGATCCTAATCACAGTTAGCTAATAAGAAATATTAAAAAAAACAATAATTTTTTATAAAGATAGAATATAGAAATTTATGATTATCGGCCCACAAAACCAAACTAGTCATAACCTTTTGTCTTCATAGTGAAAACTAGAAAATTAAAAAATCAACAAGAAGGAAGCACAACCTCTGATGTAGAGATCCCGATCAGCAATAAGGATACAGGTTTGCCAACTCCTTTAACTACCTACCAAAGGCTGTTAATAGAACCAATAAAAACACTTGGAATTTAGTTAATATCAGTACATATTTTCTACAGATCCCAGTCAACAATTCCTAGCAATGAAATGCAAGGCATAACTTGGCACCTATCAACAGTAAATATATTGTTTGTGCACTAGATTGACTAACTTATTTCCATGGCTAGTTTGGTACCGTGGTTCTTGACTTATTTCATGAGTTATTTGTTATATATATATATATATATATATATATTCATTTATTTGTTTATTTATTTTTAATACAAGCTTCCTATTTGTTTTTATTTTTATTTTTTGTAAGAGATTCAGAGTATTTCTCAAATGTTATTTTACCTAGACAAGATTCTCAACTTGAAATTATTCATTGGGATTCCAAAACCAGCAATGTCCTGTTAGATGAAAATGTGAACCCCAAAATCTCATATTTTTGTCTAGCAAAGCTATTAAATGGAACCCATACTGAAGGCAATACAAATAGAATTCCTGGTTTGCTTTGTAAGTTGGAAGAAATTTCTCTGTATGTATATGTGCTTCATCCAGATTTCTTTTCAATAGAAAGAAGACTCATTACAAGATGGAAGCATTAGAGTTCCAAAACTTGACAAATTTTCCAAGTCATGTAAGTAAATAAATTCTAAGTTAATTTACTATGATTAGTATTTGATGATTGATAAATATATTTGGATGATTGGATTTGTAACGGGCATGGAAACAATGGAGGAATGAAACAAGTTTGGAGCTATGGCTAGACATGAAGCAAAAGTCGTTCAGAAGAAAAATATTGTCAAATAGTTTTTCATTTTTATTTTTCACTAATAACATTTAGTGACATTTTTCATTATTTGCTTTAAGTGTACATTTCACATGTTACTATATGATATGATTAGTTTAATATAGTGACATTTTTATCTTGAGATTCTACAATGTCATTTATAATATTTTTTAATTACATTTGTAAATGTCACCATATTATTTAGTTACATGGACATTGTCACTAGTGTATTAAATGTCATTAAAAACATTATTTTGTGGCATTTTGAAGTGTTATTGTATTATAATTTTTATAGTATTTTAAAATATTATAAAATATATTTAATATAGCATTTACAATTGCTATCAATTTATTGATTATAGCATTTAGAAATGCTATGAAATCTAGCTAATATAGCATTCTCAGATATTATAAAATGTATTTAATATAGCATTTAGAATTGATATTAAATTGAGTTAATATAGCATTTATAAATACTATTAATATACTAATCATAGCTTTTATAATTGCTATTAAAATGAGTTTACATAACATGTAACACCCCGTCCCAAATCACACCAGAATTCGTGCACGTTGACCGAGTGGGTCAAAAGTTGACTTTTTGTTCCAGTTGGAATTTTTAGTTGACCAGGGTACCATGGCGAAGTACATGATGCCCCGAGTTCGTAGACTACTAGCACGTCGAAAACGGAGCTACGGTTTGAAAGTTATGGGTAAAACAAGTCGAGGTGCAAACAGTCCAAAAGGTGCCGGGAGTTGACTTTTTCTTGTTGTGTAATTTTGTTTTAACTCTTATATGGGTGTAAAGTACTTGTCGATACGAGTTCATAGACTAGCGGCATGCTTAAATTGGACATCTGGTTAAAAAGTTATGGACGTTTGAAGTTCGCCGGATACCGTAATATTTTATTATATCTGGCTTAAATGCACAGTAACGCCACGTGTCATCACCTGATTGGTCCACTTGGATGAACAGTGTCACCACGGTGGCTTTTATTTGGCAAAAACATCAGGGAAGAGAGAGAAAGAGAGAGAGGAGAGAGAGAGAGAGAGAGAGAGAAAACCGACCGGCCGCCGGAATCGTCCACTTTTCCGGCCGACTCTTGCTACATGCGCTGCCAGACGGAAGCGGCTTTCCATTTCCGGCCAAACCCAAAATCTCACGGCCGTTGGTCGACGGACGCGCCCGGATCGAGGCGGCGAAGCTCGACGGCGATTTTTCCCTCCACCGCCGGCCACCGCCGTTTGCCCAGTTTTCGGCCATTTTCAGGCCACATGCGCCAACCACCCCTCACCACCTCCTCAAGTCCGGCCTACCCACCAAATTTCATGGCCACCAGACCTCCGACGCACCGGGATCGGAGCGTTTTCCAGCGAGGCGCCGAAAATCTTCAAACCCCGATTTCTCTGCCGCTATCGTGTTTCGAGAAATACTTTTGTACTCATTCATTTCAGTTGTATTAATTCTGTCATCTTTGTTGTATTTTCTATTGAATAGCACTTCATGAAGCTCTGTATACTATTTGGACACTTATGTTTTATTTATGCACTGGATTACTATTATTGTTGTGAAGTGCTGTAAATTTGTGGAATCAATTTGAAGTTTTGCGGGAGGAATAAGGAGATGAATATAGAAGTGTGTTTTCAGTGCAGGTAATTTTTGGTAAGTCCCACCCTAGGGGAGGTGCTGCCGGATTTTCCGTTGGAAGGTTCGGTGGTATTTTTCTGGGATCAGGGCTTGTCTAGGGTTCCGGGGAGGAATTCTGGACGGGTCCTGACATAACATTTATAATAAATTTCAAACACATAATAGTATAGGATAAATGCTATTAAAGAGTTTTTTTTATAGCATTTAGTATGACATTTTATAAATGCTATGAAAGAGTAAAACTTTTCATAGCTTGGCCTGTCATAGTACTTTTAAAAATACAATTATATACCATTCATAGCATTTTTCATATGCTATAAATAAATAAAATAAAGTGAACTACATTTATTTAAGCAAAGAGAAGAGAAACTTACCTAACTCTTTGATCGGTAAATGTGAGCTACCTACAATGAAAATTAGAGTATGTAAATAACACAATCTTTCTTACACAAACAATATATTGTATGACAAGACAATGAGAAAGAGAACATATATAATAACACATATGACACTTAGCAACGTAAAAGCCACCAAATTGTAAATATTTTGGACTGGAAAAAGTAAAATTAGAATCTTTTTTAGTAAAAGAGTATATTGCATGACAAGTAGGGACGCTTCTGCATGATTCTGATTATATAAAACTCGACAAAAGCCATAGTAATGTACACTTTTAGATAGATAGTCAAATAAGAAAAATAAGTAGAAAGACCTTTTGTGGAAGCACTGCAAATGATAGCAGGAATAAATACTCACCATCTCAAAATCCATTTATGCATCTGATATTTAAGAATGATGGAGAGTTGAGTGCTTGCAGATTCCCAATGCACACAAATGTAAGAACTCCTTCTCTGGAAATTTTATGCAATTTTAAATTGAAGGTAATCTGTCATCTGGAAATAACAGCATTTTTTTGTTCACTGTCAGAAACACAAAAGTATCATGAGTCCACATAACATCTAAAATTTGATTAAATACAAATGGCATTTAATCTTGCAAGAGATTAGAGAATCCATTCCAACATCAAGAAAAAATGTGAATCACCTCTAACAACAATTAGCGCATGGATACAGGATGAAACGCTCAAACCATAAAACTCTGAAATTGAAAATACTAATTGAAGATACCAATGACCCTTTACAGATAATAGACTAGACATCAATCACATAAATTCAAAGCAACATTTTTATGACAAAGAAATAAATTGCAGAGTATTTGATACAAATGCATAGCAGTGTGGAGACAGAAAAATAACAAGTAGTTTCAAATAGACTAAAAAAAATACCTGAAATTTGTAGACAGAGGGACACATGGATGTGTTGTGTACAGTGTAGATCATATGTCCTCATTATTTATGCGTACGCGAGAGATACGAGAGAGAGACAAGCAGGCAATCCTTCTTCTGGTAAGCAACTGAGCTGATCACAATATAGTAAATACTCAAGTCTTTTAGGGAGGTGAGTTGTCTAAAGGCCATGCCGTTTAAGGTTCTAAGGTTATTAAGTTTAGAGAGCTTGAGAGAAGTCAGAGTCGACGGAATATGCCCTTCCTCTGGAAATGAATTCACCGCTTCTTCTACGCAGTTGAAGTCTAAAGATGTAAGAGATGTAAGTCTATGCAGATTCCACTACATGTGATCCACGAAGAGCTTCCCACAACCACCAATTGAAAGTGATTTCAAATTTCATCCCTCAGCCGAAAAAGATTCCAGGTTTGTGCATCCAAAAAGTTGAATCTTATGTATCTTAGAAGGCAATCTTCTCTCTGGAAATGACACCAATTCTGGATAATCACGTATGCGCAAGGACAAAGTGATGGAAGTTGTTTACTTAGAAGTGAAGCCACCACTTGTCGTTGACATTTCATGATGCAGAGACATGTCAACGATCGCAGGGTATCAGGGAAGTAGACCTCATTTAAAGTGAAGGACGAACAATCCATTAAATGAACTTCTTTGAGCTGTGCAAAAACTTCACCTTCCGGACGTGACGACCCCTTCCACTGTGTCATACATTTGAAACTCAATGTTTCTAAAGACTTAAATGGTCTAGCAACTGGAGACAAACAGCTGGTATAGAATTCATCGCCTATTTTCTCCACCATATCAAATCCATCAACGGTAAGGTATTTCAAGGATGGTACCTATCCAAGTGGTGGTAAATTGCGACATTTACTTAGCCACATGAATTCTATACTGGAAAATGAATGGTCTCCTATCCAATCTGAGAAGTTAATCCCTCCATAATTTATAATACATAGTCACTCAAGATCTGTTTGTGGTTGAAATCTATTAAGTACCTCTCGGGCTTTCTGTGAATCATTATTATCACCATTCCATTCCAAACTCAGATCTGTAACACATTTATTACCTTTCAAATTAGCTTCCAAAACATCATCAATAGTTGCTACCTTTCCAAGGCTTCTAATACTAAGATTACTATGCAGATCTTGAAGCTCACCCAACATTTTAATACTAGATCCACTGTTCGTGTCGACAACAAAATCACTTAAAATTTCCAAATTTCTAAAGCTGGATATTTGCAGTGGTGTCTCTCTCAAAGGTGTATCACTAATATCCAAGTGGTGCAAGTTGATCAGCCTTTCAATACTGGTTGATAAACGAGTAAGCTTTCTGCAAGATCCCAATAACAAAGTATGCAAACTGTGCAAATTACAAACTGTATCGGGAATCTCTTCATCTTCAGTGTTAGATAAGTCCAAGTGTCTTAGATGGTTCACATTGGCAATCAATTCAGGCAATCGACTAAGATTACTACATTTATATTATAATAAGGTTTGCAAATTGTACAAGCTACAAATTTTATATGGTATTTCTTTAATTTCAGTCCAAGATAAATCCAAATACCTTAGAAGCTTCAATATGCCAATTGAATTAAGCAACTTCATGTCAGTAACAACTCGATGCAAAGAAAGCACTTTTAAGCATTGAAATTTTTCCAACCTTTTATCATGTATCAGGAATCTTCTACTCATTTCATTCCCTTTATCCAGATGCAGAAGAGTGCGAAGTACTTTACTTTCAGATAAAATCCTTTAATGTCTTCATATCATTAATCTTATACGTCGTGTCATGACCAATCTTGTTTAAAGGGACTTTTGAGTAATTATCATTAAACCTCAAACAAGATTCACCTGCTACACACGTAGCCAAATCATTTAAAAGATCATGCATGGTAAAACCACAAGTACTAATTTTCTGAAATAATGACCTAATTTCATATCCTTGGGCAAAAATTGAACAGCAAGCTAAACATTATTTTAAATGTGGAGGTAATGTTAGATATTTTGTATGGACAAGACATAATCATGTGACTCATTTACAGGGCTTGCCACACACTCTTTGTAATACTTTAGTTGGTCCATTGGACTGAAAAACATATTCTCTCTAAAAACCCAATTGACTTATTCCCTATTTTATTATTATATTATTATTATTACTATTATTATTTATTAATTATCTTGTATACATATATATAAACAAGTTGGGAATAAGTCACGTGCGATAATATGACTCATACAATTGAGATTAGGGTTTTGAGGTGTTTATGATGCCTATATGGTGAAAACCTAAAGGAGAAACGTTAGAGAGTAATGTGTCCATTAGGCAGTGCTTCTATTACTTTGTGTTCTATTTTGCAGGTATACATTGATAAATCAATGGCTATGTTTAAAGATTAGTAATTTAATTAAATTACAGTTTTCTATGAATGTGTATAGATCCTGGGTTTATAGTGCTAATATATTTAATTGTTCATGTTTGATAACACTAACAATTGGTATCAGAGCCTAATTACACAAATTCATAAACTGTATCTTTATGTGTATTTTACGTGTTTTGTATTTTATGGAAGCATTCGGATTCTATTTCTAGAGAAGATAGTGGTTGATGCAAAATTAAATTTTAAATTTTATTGATTGATTTCTTTCCATCTTTTTGCAGGCTTTCAATTGAAACTTGTGAAATTTTCTTTTGCAACACTTTGCAATATCGGGTTGATATTGAATTTGTGCATAATATGTAAAAAAGTTTGTTTTAGTTTGAATTGAGACTTGGGCATGGTGGAAAATTATATTTTCACTTTGATTTGTATTGTTTAAATATCCAATTGGGTCTGAAAACTCTTTTAAAAAAAATTGAATTGAACCCGTGGCCGAATGCGTATTTTGCATTAAAAAAAATATTTGAGAAAAATTTGTTTTGCACGAATTCATGACCTGGGTTATCTTAGAAGTTGTTTTTCGGGTTGGATGGATTCGTTTTGGAGTTCCTTTTGGTTTGAAAACATGTGAAAATATGGGCAAAAATTGTATATCCATGGCCGAATAAACCTTGAGGTTTACGCATTGTTTTTTACGAAAGATTAAATCAGTGTTCTAAAAGGCGTAAGGCGTCTTCAGGCGGTAAGGTCAAGCCTTAAGATTTACGAGCTTAGGCAAAGCTTAAGGGTGAAAAGGCGTTTCACAATTATATTATTATTTTAATTATTATAAAGTTATTAAATAAACAAAATAATTTATATTTTAAATGTCAATATATATATATAAGTCTATATTATCTTCGTATGTGCAATAAACATGAATTATGATGTAATTAATCATAATAGATTTATAAAAATTTATGTTTTTCAAGTTTCCAACAATATAATAGTTCAAAATATATATATATTACAAACCTACAAATACCTAATAATTTCTAAATTAATACATATTTTAGCTATTACCATAATCTAACTCTTGTCTATTTTCATTTTTTTCATTTTTTTGTTAAATTCTCTCAAATTCCTTAATCTTTATACATTATGTTTTCATTTTTTTTGTTTAAGAAAAAAACTTAATCTTAAAAAAGTTTCCATTTTTTAACAATATTTTTTTTAATTTTTTAATTTTTTTAATTTCTTATGAATTATTTTTTAACATTTGTTAAAAATAATTTTAGAAAAAAAAAATTTGAACAAGAAGGCTTGCACTTTTAGCGCCTAGGCACAGATTAGGCGGTCAACATAGCGTTGATCGTTTTTTTTCTAAACCGTGCTACTATGTGAGCCATTATCTAAAAGCATCACTCTTAGGCACACTTAGGTGGCGCCTTTTCCCGCTTGTTAGAACACTGATTGAAATTGACCAAATATTTTTTTATGCCCGCACCAAGATGAATCAAATGCCACTGAGATCAATTAAAACGATGGCCAGATTTGAGGTTTCCAGCCGAGTTGGAGGAGCGAGTCGCACGACCCATTTTTTAGCAAACCGGGTCAACTTGCGACTTGGCTAGATGTTAGAGGTGAGTTGACGTCAGCACACTCATATGCTGACTTTAGCAGCCGGTTGAAAAAAAAAAAAAAACCTTATTTGTTTTTCTTATTAATCTTATAATTGTATTTACTTATTTGTTTATATATTTCTATTTTGTGGAAATTTATCTCCATTTCAAATTCAAATTAAAATTAAAAAAAATTTGTTTATTTATTCAATTCATTCTGAAACTTTTTGTTATGTACTTATTTATTCATTTATTTAGTTATTATTATTTTATATGAAATAATCTTCATTCTCAATTATTTAATCAAAATGCCCAAGATTAAATTAAATATTGTTGGTTAAATTGCCCATTGAAAAGCTTTATGCTATGTTTAACTGTCAGAGCCCGTCCAAGATCCCTTACCGGAACCCTAGACAAGCTCTGATCCTAGAGAAAATCCTACCGGACCCTCCAATGGAAAATCAAGCAGAACCTCCCCCTAAAGGGTTGGACTTACCACAAATTACCTATACTGAAAACACACTTCTATAAGTACCACCTTATTCCTCCCTCCTTATTGCAATTTAATTCCACAAATTTGTAGCACTTCAAATACATAACAAGGAATCAATGCATAAATAATATAAATAATCCATCCAATATAGTATACAGAGCATTAATAGAATTCTAAGTATAAAAGTTATTACAACACGAAATAGAAAGAAATATTACAAGATAGAAAAATACGGAAATGGAAACTTCTCGGAATTTTATAATTGATCACGCCATCAAGCTCACCCCAATTGATCAACGTCTACAACCTGACCCTAGGGGAACAAAATTTAAAATATGAGATGCTAATCATCTCAGTGAGTGACTAAATCTACTATACAATATTAATAATAATAATATATCAATAAAATAAACTTAATAAATCAATACTAAATAAGTAATTAAATAATAAGTGATAAAAATATGGTTTTCCCTCAAAACCCTCACACTTCACTCCGTTAGAAAGGTTCCCCTTTTAAAACATTTTCACAAAACTCAATATTGTATATCCCAAAAATCAAGGAATAATTAATTAAATAATTTACAAATAAAATATAATATATCAAAGGTCTAACATTTGTAGCGGAAATGATAATAGAACTAAAACGATTTTTGTAACAATTATTAAATAATAAATAAATAAAATATCACCAATAAAATAAAACACAATCATGATAGAACTTATATGATAATTAATCAAGGAATTATTAATTATATAAGATGCAATAAATTAAAATGCATATAAAATACAAATGCAAATAATAATTTATACTTGGAGATTACATTGAAAATACTTTAAAAATCAATTATTAAATTTAAATTAAGATGGAATAAAATAAAATTATAATTAAACTTATATTAAGGAAATTAGCATAAAAACAAAGTAAAAGTAATATATATAAATTATAATATTTGATTAAATAATCAAATAAATAGTAAGAACAAAATTTAACTCCAGTATACAAATTATATATATATATAAAAACATTAGTTGAATCAATGAAACGATTAAAGAAACATTTTAATAAATTGAATAAATAATCTAATTAATAAATTTCAATAATTAAAATAAATAAACTAATTGGTAAAAGAAATATTTAAATCAATTTAAATATCCATTTAAAATAAATGATAACAATGCATTAAAACATAATAGAATTTCCATAATTTGTGTTAAAATCTTAAATTGAAATAAATAGTAAAATCAACAATAAATACATTTCAATTTAAATATGATTTTAAAATATTTATTTGGAAATCACGTTTCGAAAACCACTTGATTTGAAATTTGTATTTGGAAAAGTAACTTGACGCACCACACAATATACCAGTGATGCCCTATAGTACCTAGCATCCCGAGTATCGTTTGGCGGGATGTTAAAGAGAGAAACTTGCATACGATCGCTTCGGTGCCCTGATAGCACCGCTGTTTAAATCGTCATCCCAGCCATGCAGGTGGGTAGCTTATGCGCAATATACAAAACTTGCGCACTTATCCACATATACAGTACAGAGTATCAGTACTGTATGAGTGCGTCTAAATTCTATTTCTAAATTTATTATTAAAATACCAAGTTTTTCAAAATTCACCACGAGAATTATACCATTTTTCAAACCAACATTCTCTTAAATCCTCATCATAAATCCACCACATAAATTCCATCAATTTCAAATCCATTAATGAAATTAACAACAATTTAAATAAATATTCCTTCAATTTCTCAAAATTCAAAATATAATTAAATCACATAATAAACATAACAATTATTAAAGGAAATTGAAATCACAATTTCTTTTAATTCCCAAATATATTTTTGGCACCCAAACATTTATTAAAATAACATAAGTTGGCAATATAATTTAGATGGAAATTCTCTTAATATTAATTACATAAAACATATTTTCAAATATCTAGTTATAAAATATTCCAACAACAAAATTTAATAATTATTAAATTAAAACTCGAATTCAAGAAAATTCTTAAAACCCAAAATATTTATAATATACAAATAATTTAATCTCCTTCAATTTTAGCATAAAATTTCAATTATAATTTACTAGACAATTAACACATGAAATATTACATTTTCAAATAATCATTTATCACAAAATACATATAATTAAACACCCAAAATTAAGTTTGAAGGTGGGTCACTCACCTTGAGCACGCAATCCAACCAAGATCCTCCATAGGATCAATTCCATGACTCACACGTGCTCCTAGAACAACAATATTACACAAGGTCAATTAAATTAATATTTTAATCGGGTAACTCATAAAAGGGTACCGGGGGAGCGAACACAAACGACAACCAAAATTTACGAATGATATACTGAATCGAAGCTTGTGAAACAAAGATTACGGATCTGGTTTTACTTTCCAGAGATCGGACCCGTGGTGGTTGGAATCTCGCCAGAAAGCTCTCGGATTTTAGGCCCTCAATTCTCATAATCTGTTAAAAATTGGGGAAAATGGACATTGGATTTTGGTTTAGGGGGTTGGAACAAGATAGGTGGGGTGATTGGAAACTCACCGGAACTGGGTTTTCCAGTGAGCCACCATGGTCTTCGGAATCTACCACCTCTGGTGGCACGTCCGATGGTCATTGGCTGTGAAATAGAGGTCTAATTTGGGAGAAATCTGGGTTTGAAGCAATCGGCACCGCTGCCGAAAAAAGCCCCGATCCGGGAGCGACGGCGATCGGCTGACCTTGATTTTTTGGGGTTCGACCAGAAATGAGGAGACGAAGGTGGTGGGGTGGCACGTGTATGGAAATGGTGGCTGAAATGGAAGAAATAGCGGTGGCCAGTTGGTGGTGGCTGCTCTCTCTCTCCTCTCTCTCTCTCCTCCCCTCTCTCTCTCCCCCCTCCTTTTTTTAAAAAACAAAAAAAAACCAGTTTTGACAAGAAAATGAAGAAGAAAATACCCGTGGGTGCCATTGTGCACTCACGGGATAGGCTGAGAATTTGACACGTGGCACCACTGTTCACATACATACAGATTAGTGAATAGTAAATGTTGTCTCGGAAAAATTTCACAGGTCCGTAACTTTCAAACCACACGTCCAAATCGGATGTGCCACTAGTCTATGAACTCGTATCGATGAGTACTTCACAACCATGCATGAGTCTCAACTTGCACGAACAAAAAGTCAACTCGGGCACCCCTTGGACAGTTCGGACATCAATTTATTTTGTTCATAACTTCCAAATCATAGCCCCAATTTTGACGTGCTACTAGTCTATGGACTCGGGTTGATGCATACTTTGCAACGGTACCCTCATCAAAGAGAAATTCCACCCGGATCAAAAAGTCAAATTTTCATCTTTCTCTATCAACGACGATTAAACCTGGTTAACATCAGTCAACGTGAACAAATTTTTCGGTGTACTACAAGATGGGGTATTACATTAACATAGTGGTGAGGATTGATTAAATGCTTGCCTGTCGTAAGATTTGGTATATCCAAACCATGAATTGTTCGAGGCTATAGGCTTAGTTGGCATAGTGATGTGGAATTTTAAGTACTTACTTGTAATGAGACTTAATTTGTCTATATCATGAAATTGCCAATGTAATAAAAGTTGACATAGTAAATGTAATTTTATGCAATCACCTACAGTGAGGTTTAGTTTGTGTTATTTATGAGTGTCGACTTGGAGTTGACATAGTGGATAGGATGCTGAGTATATACCTGTCGTAAAAATTAGCTTGCTTATATCATGAAATTGCCAATGCAACTCATTTTTTCTCCCACATATGAACCAGGGTCCATACGGGTGATCAGGCTACCCTGTTGGTGGTTTGATTACTTGGTAGGATACTTGAAATGACAGTGGAAGTTGATTGAATACCATGAATCACAGGTTCTGAGTTATCATGTCGGTGACTTAGTTCAATGCATTTGATTATGGTGATTTGGTTGATTGTTCTTGGCCCGTGTATAGGTATCCTTTGTGCTATGAGAACCCTAGCCATATTATGTGTTTTGATATGATTGATGAGCGGGTTGGGAAGATAGCATTTGCATATCCTTTGTGATGTAATGCATTCTTGTTATTTGTTATTTCACAGCTGAGAGCACCCCTAATACTTTGCCTATGAATTCCATGATAAAATTAAAACTAATTATCAAAAGTGGTGAAAGTTACGGATAATATTTAACTCTCATAAAGCTAGATATGGCTTTAAAAAAATGGACCACCAAAGATACCATATATTCATAATACGCCGAGGTTAAATGTTGTATAAGGACTTTAAGTACTTGTATAAGTGTTAAGTAACGGTCATGGAAAATCACTTGCATGATTCTATATTTTATGTATTATGTTCTATAAATATTATTCATAAGCTCTTTGAGATTGATGGGAAATTTATCAATTTGCTAAATCAAGAAACACCATTATTTGAATTTATTGAATTCTATTGTGCACGATAGAGTTAATGGTATGACTAAGCTTATTTTGAAACTTTACTCTTATTTTATCATTTTCATGGACTTTGATAGGATTTTGGTAAGTGTATCAATTGTTGGAAATTAATGACTTAATAAGAGATGAAAAGGAATGATAAGTTACTTGAGACTTTCTGTGGTATTTTATGGTAATTTAGTTTATAAGTTGATGCTTGTATTAATTTTCTTATTTTGTTGTTGTTAATCCTATAGTTGCTTATGTATGTGCTAAAATTTTGTAATGATTCTTCATGTTGTGGTATTGATCTCTCTATTTTCAGTACACCACATGCTTTGAAAGACTATAGATATTTTATTAGCTATGTTGATTATTTCTCCTATTATGGATATATTGAGATTATTTGTGAGAAATTAAATATCTTGGCTATCTTTAAAAAGTTTAAGATAAAAAATGAAGTTTTAGAAGAATAAAAGTTAAAGGCTGTGAGGTTTGACTGGGTAATAACCATTATGGTAGACATGATGAGATTGGATGGAACCCATTGTCTTTCATAATTTATTTGTTTGAATGTGGAATCGATGTATGGTTTACAATACTTGGTACTCTTTAGCAAATGGCATAGGAGAGAGAAAGAACTGCACTTTTGATGGATATAGTGAGGTGTGTGTTGGCAAACTTTAATTTACCATCTTTATTTGTGGGTAGCAAGTTATACCTAATTTATACCTATTGCTGTGTATGGAGTTCTAAAGTTGATGTTATGATATATAATTTTGATATTAAGATGTTAGACCCTAAAACCTTTAATGGTTATTTTGTTGGTTCTTATAAAGGATCTAGAGTTTCTAGATTTTATTATTCATCTTTCACAACAAGATTGTTAAGTCAAATATGGTTATTTGTTTTGAGGAAGTTTAAGTTCTAATGAAAGTAAGGGGGTCCAAAGATATATGTTTTTCAAAGAGGAAAGTTATTGATTCCCACTGTTCATGTCCTTGTCAGAGATATTGTTGATCTAATAATTTTGTAACTAGTAGTCAGTCAAGATTAAACCTTTAAGATAGAATGAGATATTTTTTGTTACACCTAATATTGATGTGTGCCTTTTGAGAAGGACAAAGTAAGTTCAAAAATTTATTATACTTGATGATTATGAGGTTTATTTGCAGAAACATGAATTTAACATAAGTGATGAATTGGATCTAGTCATTTATGAGGAAATCAATAAGTAGTTCAATGTCTCTTTTGATTTAGTTACCTGAAGATAGTAAACTTATTGAATACAAATGTGTCTATAAAACCAAAAGAGACTCTAATAGTTAAATGAACAAGTATAAGTTGGACTTGTTACTGAAGGGTTTAGCTAAAAAGAGGAAATTAAACTATAAAGAGATGTTTTCTCATGTATCCACAATGGATTCTTTTAGAATCTTTAAGGTAATTGTGGCTAATTATGTTTTGGAGTTGTATTATATAGATGTTAGAACTACTTTGTTAAATAGAATTTTGTATTCTATTGTGTATATATATATGGTCCATCCTGTTGGCTTCCAAGTAACAGGGAATGAAAATTTATTTTGTAAGCTTAAGAGATATATTTATGATCTTAAGTAAGCCTTTCGGCAGTGGTATTTCAATTTTTTGATGAAGTTGTCACATGAAATGGTTTTAGGGAGAATGTTGTTTATTTGTGCATATATTTAAAGGTTAGTGGGTGCAATTCAATATTTATAGTATTGTATGTTAAAGACATACTATTAGCTTTCAATGATACTGACGTATCGACTAAGACAAATTTGTTGTTGTGTAGCCATTTTAATATGAAGCATCTTAAAGTTGTTTCCTTGGTACTATAAATAAATATTCTTTGAAATAAGGCTAATTGTGTATTATAATTGTCGTAGTTAGAGCCTATGTTGATAGAATTGTGTTAAGTTTATATGCACAATATTCTTCTAATATGGTATCGGTGATAAAGGTGATAAATTCTTTACGGATCTATGTCCCAAAATGAGAGAGTGATAAAAGGGACAAATTATAATGGTCCAATATTATTTTGCATTTATTAGTTTGTTGTTCAATGAAAATTAGACATCATTGAAATTGTTTATGTTGTAGGTGTGTTATTGTAAATGCTTGAGTAGTCCTGGTTATGTGTATTGTGAAACGGTCATTTTTGGTTTTGAGATTAGTGCACCATTACTTTAATGCAGTGGGGTTTTGTGAGCTGATAATAATGGTTGTATAGATGTTTAAACCTTTAATACCGGGAATATTATTTATCATGGCACTAGAAGCTATTTTATGAATTAGTATTGAACAAACACTTATAGCTTTATTGATTATAGAGGTAAAGTATATAGCGTGTTTTGAGACTATGATACATGCTTTTGGATACACTTTTGTTATGAGGCCTATAATGTTATTTTGTGGTAATTCTGTAGCTGTATCATTTTGTTGAGAGTCTCATTTTGTTGTGTACATGCTTGTAACAATATGGTGACAGATCCACTAACAAAGGCTAGCTTATAGAATTATTTAAGGAGCATATGTCTCTGTATGGGTGTGTAGCAGTTGAGACTGCTATAGATCAGTGGGAGTTTTGTAATCTGCGATAATGTCCATGTTGTATGTAATATATGGTTGAGTATTGCCTTGTTTGTAATACATATATGTATATAGATCATTATAATGTGATGTTCGTTACACATATTGTTGCTCCTTATGCTAGCAGGCCTTGTTTGAGACTTTAGTCTCTTCGTATATGTGTACATTGATCCACAAGTACCATGGTGAGTCCCTACTACCTAATTTAAGTATGTTGTCGTACTTTGTTGGTATGTAATATGCTTGAATGAAATGGCATCATGTGTTGGGGGATTGCACGTGGTAAGGTAAATCTCTGTTACTTAGTGATAAGAAGCTGCCCGAACCCGCTCAACTGACAATCTGCTGGGGTGCTGATCCATTACAGATGAAGACTGGACCAATCACTAGGGCTCAAGCTAAGAGATTCAAAGAAAACCTATCTGCCTTTATACAGGGATTAATCTATTCTCAAAAGGTCTTATCAATACTTGAAGATATAAAGCCCGCTTTAAGCATCCGAATGGTGGAGGCCGATATAACCCGTGTAGCTATTTTTGTGCAAATATGGACTTCGGGTAGCAAGAAATGGTTCCAACATTTCATGGATTCAATGAATATCTTTAAGAGGTCATGGAATCAAGTTAAGGTATAACCAAAGGCAAACAACAAGGGGTTGTGCGCATAGGGGGATGACATGGCTGGTTTTACTATATTGTTTGCTGGCTTTACTGTATTTTGCTAAATTGACCTTTTCTCTTTGTTCCAATTAAGGGAAACATGTAAGACTCAATGATCATCCTATTTGGCATCCTACAAGGCATGTGAAAGTTGATTTGGAGCTTAAATTGGTCAAAGACAACTTAGTTAGAAAGATAGCCAATTTGTTTCCTAATTTGATTTTGACTTTTTGTTTTAGGAAATTAGTCTTTTATTTGGTTTCTATTTATTTATTTGCTGGAAAAATCAACTTAGGAAAGATATTATTTTATTTTTTCATTGTAAATTAATTAATTTCTAATTTAAAATAAATGAATTAATTAATCAAAAATAGATTAAGAAAGGAGAGAGAAAATTCGGCCAAGCTTGGTTTCCTAATCCTTTTGGCCGGTTTTGTCCTAGGTTTTTAGGGTTTATTGTTTTGTGACTCTAGCCTATTTAAAGGCTTATTTTTAAGGAAGAACACACCTTTAATAATATTCAGAAAATTAATTGTGAGATAGAATTCTCTTTGTTCTCTTTGAACACCTTAAACACCATTAGAAACTTATCAATAGGATAACCATAAATTATTGTAGCGTCTTCATTATACCAAGGTTTTTAATCACAGGTTGGTTAGGGATTAATGTTTTCCCATAAGAACTTGAATTTAATTGAGATCTGGGCTAATATAGTACGGGTTTAGGCACGAGTCGACCTAGGTTCATATCACCTAGACTGAGTTTATGGCACTATGTTGAAATGGTATTTAGTTGTTTATGAGATTTACTGAGTGAATCACTACTACCTAGTCTAGTATATTGTTGTGTCCTGTCGGCATGCTATATACTTAGATGAAATGGTATTTTGTTTTGAGAGATTTTGTAGTAAGTGAGTTTGTTGTTATTTATGATGATTATGCATTCCAAGTGGGAAAATGTTAGATATTTTGTGTGGACCAGACATAATCATGTGACTCACTTACAGGGCTTAAGACTGGCTTGTTTATTGAACTTTTCAGTAGAGCCCTTGGCTATACACTCCCTGTAATACTTTAGTTGACCTATTGGATTGAAGGACCTATTCTCTCTAGAAGCCCAATTGACTTATTTCCCAGTTTATTATTATTATTTTATTGTTATATTATATCATTATTATTACTATTATTCTTTATTAATCATTTTGTATCTATATATATATATATAAACAAGTTGGGAATAAGTCATATGTGATAATATGACTCATACAATTAAGATTAGGGTTTTGAGGTGTCTATGATGCCTATTTGGTGAAAACCTGAAGGGGAAAGGTTAAAGAGTAGTGTATCCATTAGGCACTGCTTCTGTTACTTTGTGTTCTGTTTTGCAGGTATATATGGATAAATCAATGGTTGTGCTTAAAGGTTCGTAATTTTAATTAAATTACAGTTTTCTATGAATGTGTATATATCTTGGGTTTATAATGCTAATATATTTAGTTTTTTATGTTTGATAGCACTAACAGGTAAATAATATTAACTCAGCCAAATAGCTGGAAGAATTTTGTACTCTTCTTGAGGTAAATCCCATATCTCATTCTGCAATACATTTTTTTCCATTCTTGGGATGTAGTTCAGTATGTAGAAGACCAGAAAGTGATTTTACTGTCAATGGAAGACCTTTACATTTCTTAACAATTTGTTTACCAATTTCATTCAACTTTGGCTATGCACTTGGCTCCACATTATTGAAGGCCCATTTTGAAAATAACCGCCAACAATCTTCTTCTAATCATAATTGTAGGGAATGATTTAGGATAGTACCCATCTTCGTTGCAATCCTTTTATTGCGTGTCGTCACAACAATCTTGCCTCCAAATGCTATAGATTCCAATGGAGTATTTAACTCACCCTAATTTTTAGAATTCAAATTTCAAACATCATCTAGAACAAGGAAAACTCTTTTGCTTTCCAAAAACTTCTCTAGTTCAAATTAAAGTTCAAATGTTTAATGACTCTCTTATAAATCGATTTCGTCAATGTAAAAACATCAAATTCATCAAACACTGTAATCCTTGCTTTGATATCAAAAGGTTTTTCAATCAAGCTGTCAATTTTCATGCAAAAAACTTGAGCAAGGCTAGTTTTACCAATCCCACCCGTGCCCACAATAGGAATTTCACATATTTTATCACCACTTTCTACATCATCAGACAACAACTAGTTAAAAATGGCCAACTTATCGTCATCCCTCCCAAAAATATCATGTCCTTTAACCAGGATAGTTTTGTTAAATATATGTAAATATTGTGAGAACTTGGTATAATTAATAACTTACTTACAGGGTTTATTTGTATCGTTAATGGGATTGTCTTATTCACTGAACCAAATAGTAGGGTTCTTGGACACACACTCTGTGTAATACTTCAATTGGCCCATTAGACTGGAGGACCAGCTCTCTTTAGAGACCCATTTATTTTTATTATTATTATATTTATTATTAAATTATTATTTTGGTGTGAGTTAAAATTAATGGGTAACTCATGTAACTTGAATGTGGATTTAGTTTTTAAAAGGCTAAGGTTTTATTTATAAGACAAGCGAAAAAAATACACAATCGATTTGTTAGGGTTTTGACAAATCACTCAAATCAGTCAGAGAGAGATTAAAAGCAGTATGTCCATAATAGGTACTGTTACTACGTAATTCTATTTTACAGGATTATAGATTTAGTTTTATCGATGGCTGCGTTTGAAGGTTAATACATTTACAATTAATTGTAATTATTAAATGGAATTTAGTTATGTGTGTTTTCAATCTGTTTATTTACTTCAACATGTTATTTGTAACAGCCTAGACCATCTGCATGTGATATTGTCCTCTTTGGGCCTAAGGAATCCTTTTACAACCCAGCCTTCAAGGTTTTAAAAGGCTTCGCAAGGGAAAGGTATCCACACCCACTTATAAGGAGTGTTTCGTTCCCCTTTTCAATCGATGTGGGACTTCACAATCCTCCCCCCATGGGGCCCATCGTCCTCTCTGGCACACCGTTATGGATACTGGCTCTAATGCCAACTGTAACAACCCAAACCACCTGCATGCGATATTGTCTTCTTTGGGGCTGCCATATCCTCTTACAACCCAGCCCTCAAGGTTTTAAAAGGCCTCATAAGGGAAAGGTATCCACACCCACTTATAAGGAGTATTTCGTTCCCCTTTCCAACCGATGTGGGCCTTCACATTATTTCTTCAATTTCTTAACTCTTTCGAAGTTCTCTATAGAAATTTGAGTCCTAATCTTTATGCTTGAGTTTAGCAATTTTATGGATGAAAGGTTACAAAATCATTTTTTTTTTATCTCTCATTTTTAGTTAAGTGTCTAAAATATTTAACAAATATGTGTTTGTAGTGGGCTGTTGTTGCACTCTAAATATAACACCCCGTCCCGTAGTACATCAGAATTTCTAAAATTTGACAAAGGTTGACCGGGTTTGACCGTCGTTGACCGAGAAGGGGTCAAATTTTGACTTTTTGTTCATGAAGGAATTTCATATTGACCGAGGTACCGTTAAAAAGTACACGTTGTCACGAGTCCAAAGACTAGTAGCACATTGAAAACGGAGCTACAAATTGAAAGTTATGAGCCAAACAAGTTGAGGTCCAAACTGTCCAAGGGGTGCTGGAGTTGACTTTTTGTTCATGGAAAGTTAAGCTTTGACTCATGCATGGTTGTGAAGTACTCATCGATACGAGTCTGTAGACTAGTGGTACACCTGATTTGGACATTTTGTTGAAAAGTTATGGACCTGCAAAATTTTTAAAAATACAATATTATTTTAATATTATTTTTAAATATGTGAACAGTATACCACGTGTGACTTAATAAAGGGTGCCATGTGTCACAATGAGAAGATGCCACATGTCAACCATATTAAATACTATATTATCTTAATATTATTTATTTATTTTATTATTTTGTTATTTTTATTATTTTATTATTATTATTAAAAAAAAATTATTTTTTCCTCACATGGGGAAACACCCACGAAAAATGGCTTTCTTTTTCTTTTTCTTTTCTTTTCTTCTTCTTCTTCTTCCTTCTTCCTTCTTCCTTCCTTCTCCCTCTCGGCTCCACCCCGTTTCTCCTTTTTTTCAACCATATGAAGCCACAAGCACCTGATGGGGAGGAAGAGAGGGAAGATTCCGGCCAGCAGCTGGAAAATGGTGGCCAACCATTGCCGGAAGCGGCCGGATCGGGCTTCGTTGCCGGCGACGATAAGATTGGCTTACCACCGGGCCAAATTGATACTCCTTTCCACCTATTTTGGATCTCCTGAGCTCGATTTTGAGGTCCATTCAGCTTAATTCCCTATCGTTTGAGTTATATGACAAGTTGAATTTCGGCCAAAACTTCCCGTCCATTCTGCCGATCCCTGCCGATCAAATTGGGTCCAATGAAGGTCGGTAATGTGATCCTCGTCTCCTTAGCTTTCCATAGGAATCTTATTTGTGAATTTTGGACACCGTTTGTGTTAAACTCCCCCGGATATCGGATATTATTTATCCGAATAAAATATTAATTTATTTGAGTTATGTAATATTGTTGTTCTAGGAGCACGTGTCTGTCGTGGAATTGATCCCATGGAGGATCTTGGGTTAATTGCGTGCTCGAGGTGAGTGACCCACCTTCAAAATTATTTTGGGTTGGTAAATTGTATATATTTTGTATTTATTATATATTTGGAAATTTTATTTCATGTGTTAATTGTTTAGTAAATTTCTAATTGAAATTTTATGCCAAAGTTGAAGGAAATTAATTATTTGTGTATTATAAATGTTTTGGGTTTTAAGAATTTTTTTGAATTTGAGGTTTAATTTAATAATTATTGGATTTTGTTATTGGAATATTTTATAATTAGACATTTGAAAAATATGTTTTATGTATTTGATATTAAGAGAATTTCCATCTAAAATATATTGCCAATGCATGTTGTTTTAATATATGTTTGGGCACCAAAAATATATTTGGGAATTAAAAGAAATTGTGATTTCAATTTTCTTTTATAATTGTTATGTTTATCATGTGATTTAATTATATTTTGAAGTTTGAGGAATTGAAGGAATATTTATTTTAAATTATTGTTGATTTCATTGTTGGATTTGAAATTGATGGAATTTATTATCGATGGCTTTATGTCGGTGATATTAAAGAAAAATGTGGGAATATGAATTTGAAAAGTGATATAATTCCCGTGGTGAGTTTTGAAAAAATTGTTATTTTAAAAAAATAATATGGTTATTTGTTTTAGACGCACTCATACAGTACTGGTGTTCTGTACTGTATATGTGGATGAGCGCGCAAGTTATAATTTCTCCCGTGAGTTGCCATCGGACCAAGGGCAGGCAAGTTTGATATTGGCCATAAGCAGCCCCCCTCCATGGCCGGGATGACGGTTTAAGCAGCGGTGCTGTCGGGACGCTGAAGCGACCGTATGCAAGTTTCTCTTATTTAACCTCCTGCCAGATGGTGCTCAGAACCCTGGGTATCATAGGGCATCACTGGTATATAGTGTGGTGCGTCAAGTATTATTTTTCAAATATAAATTTCAAATCCTAAAGTTTTAAAGCAGCATTTAAATTAAATGTATTTAATTTGTTTTATCATCTATTTCCAATTAGTATTTTCTAAAATGTATTTATTCATATTGTATGTCATTTATTTTAAATTAATATTTTTAAAATGCATCTTGCCATAAAAATATTATATAGGTTGGTTGAATATTTCAAAATGAATATTATAGTATTTTTCTACCACTTATTTTATATGATTGTTTGTAATTATTTAAATTATATTTTTGACACTATTTATTTTTATTTATTAAATCAAATTTTATGAATTATATATTGAATTTTACTTTTATGTTATATTTCTTTAATGTAAGTATTCTACATTTATTTTATTATATTTTATTCGTATTTAGATTATTTAAAATTTTATTAAATTAATTATTCCTTGATTTTTGGGGCATAAAATATTGGGTTTTGCAAAAATGTTTTAAAAGGGAAACTTTTCCAATGGAGTAAATGGTGAGGTTTTTGAGAGAAAATATTATTTCCAATTAATTATTAATTAATTATTTATTTATTCTTAATTAATCAAGTGTACTATAATTATTATTACTATTATAATTGTATATTAGATTGGATTATTCACTGAGATTATCAGCATCTCATGTTTTTAAATTCCGTTCCCCTAGGTCCAGGTTAGGAGACATTGATCGTCCGGAGCGAGCTCGACTTCTCAGTTCATTACCGAAAGTCGAAGAAGCATTTCCTCCCTTTTTCCTCTCCATCTTGTATTGCTTTTTTATCTATCATTGTATTAAAGTCATATTTATTTGTATAATTCTCTGTATACGGATTGGACAGATATTTGTTTAATTGCTTACTGATTCCCTGTTATTATTTTGAAGTGCTGTAAATTTGTGGAAATAAATTGTAGTAAGCTGGGAGGAATAATGTGGTGTTTATTGGAGTGTGTTTTATGTACAGGGAATTTTGTGATAAGTCCTACCCTTATGGGAGATGCTGTCGGATTTTCCATTGGAAGGTTCGATGCTGTTTCCCTTGAATCAGGGCTTGTCTAGGGTTCCGATGAGGGATCTTGGACGGGTCCTGACATTAAGCCTAAATTTTAGCGTGAAAAATCGTTTGTACACTGCTTATGCTGGTGAAGAACCTACATACACTGTTTCAATAATTAGAATGGTGAATATAGATTGTAAAATGAGTGTGGATTGCCAATTGCAACAACTAAGAAGAAATGTTTCTCCAAAATGCTTTGTCTCTGGCCCAAAAATATAATTTGCCCATCTTGTTGGCAAGTGAATTTAGGCTTACTGAGAGCATTAGTTAATACACTTGTTCATGTCTCTCATTGTCTTATGTTACCATTTTGCAACTAACTTGCTAAAGAAACATGGCAAAGATACAAACTTTGAGGTATGCCTTTCAGATGTGTTGCAGCTAAACATTGTTCCCTTTCATTTGAAATACATTTTGGTGTGACCATAAATTTAATACATTCTATTTCAATGTTGGATGAATTACACTCTTGTACATTCATTAAGGAAGATATACATGTATGTTGCAGTGTTGAATTTATGATCATAAAGTAAGCTAATTCATTGATTAGGAACCTTGATTAATAATAAGCCGTAAAATCCCGAACCTAGCTCATTAAATGACAAAGCCTATTTAATTGGTTATTAAGATATAAGAAGGAATCCATTAATTGGCCCAAGGTGTTATAAAACCTTAGAAGGATTAGGTTAGCAATCTATTAATATACTGCTTACTAACCTCCAATCAAATAAGGTTTTACGTATTACTTTCTAGAGATTAAGAATCTTAATAGGAAAATCAAACACCTTGAGAGAAAAACAGAAATCATGAGATTTCAGTGTGTTTTTTAGATTAATCTTCTTATTTTTTTTTGTGATTAGGTACACCCACATGCATATATATCATATAAAGAATAGTTTGGAAGGTTCTGTGGATTCAAGAATATATTTTTTGCACTATTATAAGTTAGTAATGAATAATAAAAATATATCTATCACATATTTTATTCAAGTGTGCGATTCTTGATGTCTGCTGTATAATTTCAACAATTGGTATTAGAGCACCGATTGAATCGGTGTGTGATAGATTAAATCCATAATTTTATTTTCATGTATATATGATTTTATTATATATATGGCACCTAGGGTTCTATTATTCATGTTATTTATAATTCTGGTATTATAAATGAATGATAGATTTTTGGCTTCAACCCATTCTAGATTTTTGCTTGTGTTTTTTTTATCAGGGATGTAACAAGGAGACTAATCATAAGATTAGATTTCTTCTTTGATTCATTTATTTATTTTTCTGGTAATTTTATTTATTTATTTTGTAATAGAATTAAAATTTGGGAAAAATATATGTAAAATACCTAAAGGAAACAACACAGTCCTCATTGTTCGTCAATTTTCAAAACCTTTTATATATTGGTTTAAGACAAAACCACCCTGAATGGATAGTACATAAAGAGATGAAGCCAAAGAGAATCGGAACACTAATGGATGTGATTACACACGATGTGATAAGTGGCTACAAGTGAATCTCATGTGCTTGATTTCCTTTGGCATGTGAGGGTGCATGTGTAGTCCGATTTGGGTACTTTTTGGTGTGTAGCTTCCTTTAGTGATGGTATACCTATCTATGAGATTTCACAATGATCAAAATTTTTTACGACAACTAGTGATGTTTTTAATGCTTGAGTCAAATAGGAAACAAGTTAAGGTTTTGTGGTTTTGGGCTTAAAATCCTAGAAAACTAGTTCTAGCTTGGCCCACACACCATGGCCTTGCAAGACTGCAAAAAGGAAAATGAATGGCCAAGAAATCAAGTTTGGGATGCGGCCCTAATTAGACTTGTATTTTTTTTTTCTAAGAAACCATGAATTAAGGGCCTATTTATTATTCAGTTTTTATAATTGTTTAAATTATATGGATATAACATGTTTATATGTGCTTATGTGCCATATAGAATAGGTCGTGCCACGTTATTGCATTATATGATATATATACATGTGCAAAATAATATATGTTTAAAATTATATTATTATAGAAAATCCCTAAATTGATTTAATTATAAGATATTGAATGGGTGAAAGTCGAAATTAATTTAAAGCCTAAGGGCTCTAATTAAAAGTCCAATAATAAAACGGTTATGTGATGCCCCAATGGATAAGCGTAACTGGGTTTTATTGGATTATACTTTTTATTGGATTAGATCTAAATTAATTTATAAATCTTCATAAGGTTGTATGGCCCAACGTCGACAATGCTGAAAATATTAACAGAATTTTGAAATTCAAATAATGGTTAATGCATTCAATTTTAATAATATTAATAATCCTCCTAACGAGACTCTTTCAATATTATTAAAAGCATAAAGAATATTGAAATAATGGATGATTTTTCTAAAATCAATTTTGAGTGGTATGTTTTAGTATTATATAAGAAAACTCTATCTAAGGAAGTAAATCTTTAAAGAGTCTGTAACCCACCTCATCTTTTTTGGAATCTTACTTTATAGGATACTATATATATCATGTTCAAAATCATAAGTTTTACTAAAATCAATTTTAAATGGTAGATGTTAAGTATTAAATAAGAAGGCTCTGTCTACGAAGGTATGTTTTTAAAGAGTTTGAGACCCACTTCACCTTTCATGGAAGCTGACTTAGTAGGACACAAAATGTACCATGTTCAAAGTTTAATTTATTACAAATGTCTTAATCCAACGTAAGTATTTGTAATAGAAACTAAATTATTGTTACAATAAACATAAAAAATAAGTAGTTGAGGGATCTGTATATTTATATGTTTGTTATGATTATTACATGTTAATATATGTACAATTTTTTTATTTAAAAAAAATGTCAACCTAAACCCCTTGGCTATGATTTTAAGTCAAAAACCTACGAATGGAAATGATTATGAGAAATGGAAAACCAACCTTTTTGTTATCCTTGAGTTTGAGAGAATCAAGTTTGTTATGGAAAACCAACCTTTTTGTTATCCTTGAGTTTGAGAGAATCAAGTTTGTCCTAACAACCCCAAAGCCCCAAGAACCTATTGCTAAAGCATCAGAGGAAACTAAGATGAGCTATGCAGATTAGCAACATGTGAATAATATAGTTCGTTATTATATTCTTGTCGAAGTTGTCTATCACCTACAAAAGAAAATATCCAACCTAGAAGATGCATCAGAAATGATCAAGCTTCTAGATAGGATGTTTGCTAAGAGTAGCAGTACTGCTGACAAGCAGCAATAAAAGCACTTATGTACTCTCAAATGATTGAAAGAAGTATCGAAGAACTTTGTCTAACAATGATAGGGCATTTTAGTAGTGCGCAGGTGATGAAGCCTAAGCTGGATGAAGAAATGCAAATTGATATAATGTTGGAATCTTTAGCTGATAGCCTCAATCAGTTCAAATTAAACTATAATATGTATAATATAAAGCTTTCTGATATTGATCTTATGCACCAGCTTGAGAATGCTGAAAAGATTTTTGTATAGCTAGTAAGTGCATATCATGCTAAAGATTTTTCTAAACCTAAGGGATAACCTAAAGGTGGAAAGAAGAACAAAAGGTAGAAAGGCAAGTGAAGAAGCCGAAAGGCAAGTGTTTCAAGTATGGTCAAAAAGGTTACTGGAAAAAGGATTACCATAAATCAGGTATAAATAATTTACATGTAGTTGAGGCTTGCTTAGTGGAGAATTATAATGATAAATGGATCATTGATTTAAGAGTCACTAACTTTGTTTATTACTCTTTATAGTGGTTCAAACACAATAGCTTGCTTAGTAAAGGACAAAGAAACTTGAAGTTAAAAAACATGGAACATGTCTCTGTGATGGCAAGAGGACTAGTGGAGTTATCTTTTAATAATAAAATTTTATATTTGTCTGACGGTTTATTTGTTCCAGATTTCAAGAGGAATTTGGTTTCTATTAGTTGTTTATTTAAATGCGGTTTGATAGTACAATTTGATTCCTCAGTTTCAATTAAAAGTAATGGTATTTTTATTTATTCCGAAAAATTGATGAATGATCTTTATTTTTAACTCCTTTATTTTGTGATATTAATGCTATTAAAAATATAGATGAAATGTTGAATGAACCCTATATTTGGCACTTGATTTTGGTCTTATTAACTCTGACAGGATTCATGGTTTAGTTAACAGTAGAATTTCAAATTCTTTGATCTTTGAATCTATATCAGTATGTGAATCTTGTTTGAAAGGTAAAATTGACAAAAAGACCCTTCAAGGTAAAAGGAAATAGCACCACTGTACAGTTGGAATTGGTGCATACTAATGTATGCAAACAATGAGTGTGCGAGCCAAAGGCAGGTTTGAATATTCTTTCACGTTTACTAATGACTACTCAAGATGTTTATGTTTACCCAATGCCCCATAAGTCTAAAGTTTTTGAAAAATTTTAAGAGTATAAAGTTAACGTAGAACAGCAATTAAGGATCCATATAAAAAAGCTTCGGTTTGACCGAGGCAGTGAATAACTATCTAGTAAGTTAAGTCTTTCTTAGCTCAAGAAGGGATAATTTTTCAATTGTCATCTCTTGGAACACACCAAGAAAATGGAGTAATAGGACTTTTGGATATAGTGAGGTTGATGCTCAGTTATTCATCTTTACTTAAGTCATTCTAGGGATATGCCTTAGGAACAACTGTATACCTAATAAACTTGGTTTCATCTAAATCTATTTCAAAGATACCATAGAATTATGAAAATGGCACAAATCTAGGTTAAACCATATTTGGATATGGGGTGTCCCGGCCCATGTCTTTGTATAGAAACATCAAAAATTGAAATTTCATACAGAAATGTGTTTGTTAAGGGAACAAGAGGTAGAATTTTTTATAATACAAAAGAAAAGAAAGTGATTGTGAGTTCTCACACTATTTTCTTAGAAGAGAATTATATGATAAAGAAAGTGATTGTGAGTTCTCACACTATTTTCTTAGAAGAGAATTATATGATAAATTTTAAACCTAACAGTAAAGTGATTCTTAAAAAAATTGACTCAGTTTAAAACCTACCTGAAACTCTTAGGCCTCCACCCCTGTTTTCTATGCATGTTCAAATAGGGAAAAATGTACTAGAAGTATCCAAAGATGAACAATCACAAGAACCAGTTCAAGACCAAACTCAAGATCAAGAAGAGGATATTGAAGAGATTAGTGATCCATCGTCACATCCACAGAACTTGGATCCTCCTGTACATATACAAAAGCCAATGCAGCAATCCTAAGGGAACAAAAGGTAGAATCTTTTATAATCCGAAGGAAAAAAAAAAGTGATTTTAAGTACTCATACTATTTTCTTAGAAGATGATTATATAATGAATTTTAAACCTAAGAGTAAGGTGATTCTTTAAAAGCTTGACTGAGTTCAAGACCTACCTGAAACTCCTAGGCCTCCACCCCTGTTTCCTATGTATGTTCAAAAAGGGGAAAATGTATAGAAGTACCCGAAGATGAATAAGCACAGTAACCAGTTCAGGACCAAACTCAAGAACAAGAAGAGGATATTGAAGAGATTGGTGATCCACTACTACAACCAAAGAACTTTGACCCTTCTGTACATGTACAAAAGCTAGTGCGACAAATTTGTAATAGGAGAATGATACATAAACCTGAAATATTTATCCTTTGATGCATATGGAGATACCATAAAGGCCACGTTGGTAACACCAAATTTAGTTTATTTATACTTGCTATGTGATGTCCAGTCGATCATTTCGATTGAGGCTCCCAACCTTTTCCAAGCCAATTTAAGTCTTACAGATGGTGGCTATGGATCAGCTTCATGTTTTGATCTTTTACATTTTCTTGCAAATCTCCATGGCTTGAAGAAGATGAAGCTGTCTATTTTCTGAGAAGAGGTATTTATAATTGCTAGCTTTGTTTAGTTTTGTTTATTTTATTTTTACAATTTCTAAATACAAGGTTGATTACTGATGATACAAATTTATTGTGGTTAAATTTTGTAGGATATAATTTTTCTAGAAGATATAAGAAATACATCGTCCCCTCTCTTGCCTAATTTGAAGCATCTTGAAGCTTCCTTATACGATGAGCACAAGAAAAATTTAGAACTGCGGGATTTTTTGGTTTGGTGTGCTCCTTCTATAGAGACTCACAAAATAAAGGGTAAAATCTTATTGTAAGTATTAGGTTCTTTTTAAAAGCTGATTTTTATACTTAAAACTACATTTGTAAAGGTTGTGCATTTGTAAAGGTTGTAATTTTGGAGCTCACATAAGGATTGTTTCGTTTTTCTTTAGGTAATTTCAATTGGGGTTTACTACCTTCTAGTTTGGCTCAGTTTCATCCAAGGCTTTCTAATCTTTTTATTTTTATTTTTTTATCTTGTTTGTTATGGACAAAGTTCAGAAACGCCAAGAGGACTTTTGCTTGTTCCTTTAAAACTAGCAATTATACATATATAAAATCTCTGTCCCGACTGATCTAGATATGTATGGGGTTTTTGGCCTGTTCCCTCCCCGGTCTCTCCTATTTAATCAAGTAGTCTCTACCAAATTAGGGACGATTCCGGCAAGAACTGATAAAGTTGGGGCAAATTGCCATCCCAAATCTAACGAGAGACGGCGGCTAGTCCATTGCCATCTCTTCTCCACATTAATTGGAGGAAGAGGGTTGAATTTCAATTGGCCTAAATTCAGATTTTATTTTATTTTTTTATTTTTCATGTCTTGGTGAATAATTTGGAATTTTATTTGGATAAAGGAACAGTATCAAAAATTGTTTACACAGGTATGACCTTGACTTTGACTTTAATAGCATTTTATTGGTTTTTTTTTATACAATAATGCTACAAGGTTGACAAAGTGGGTAGATCAAGTGGTAAAACACCCTAACTTGTGTAAGCTACAAGGATAAAAAAGAAATTTTACAAAATTATGGCACCTATTTCATGAGTAACGGAGTGACGCTTCTTGCCATCCCCAAATTTCTTTTAAATGATGTATCAAACATCCATTGGTATCAGTGAGATGTGTAATGGGAGATTAAAATAATAATAATAATAATAAAAAAGAAAAAAAAAAGTCGTCCATCTCCTATAAAGCATTTTCTATATATCTCTGCGTTCTCTTTGCTCCTTGTCTGAAAAGCCAAAGGACTAAGTTATCTTTCTGATCTCACTCTCATTTTCTAAGTTATCTTTCTGATCTCACTCTCACTTTCTCTCTTTGGCTCTCAATTTCGGTTTTTTAGTTTCGTTGTGCGATTCTCAAGCCCGGGTGTTAATACAGGTCAGTGGTTTTTATTATACATTTGATACATGTAAACTATTTGAATTTATTTTGGGCATTTGGTCAGTGATAATCTTCATTTTTTATTCTGGTTGTTTGTTGATATAAATATTGTTTTGAGTTTTGGGTTTGAATTCCTTTTGGAGCATTTGATAGTTTGAATCTTATTAGGCAGCTCGGTGACACTGGGCATCTTAAATTTTTGTTCTGTTTGTTTTGTTGATAATAAATGATTTGAGTTTTGGGTTTGAATGGCAGTTTATGAGCTTCTTTGGTGACTTTAATTTTTATAAAGTATGCCCATGGGATATTATGTGATTTAATTATTATATTTCAAGAATTATTTATCCTATTGGGAAAATGTGGATATTTAAATTGGTGGATTTGGGAGTTGGTGGATTTGAAAATCATAGAATTTATGATGTTGATTATAAAGAAATTGTGGAGAATTTCCGGGTTCAATTGGATGGAATAAACCCGTTATGTTTATGGAAATTTGAGATTTTGATATAAATTAAATATGTGGATTTTATGATTTTTAGATGCACCGTGCACGTACTGGTGTTCTGTTTATATGTGATATGGTTAGTGTGCACACGGATGTGATTAGCGCGCAGGTGGGTGTGAGTAGCGTGCAGGTGATTTTATGAGGTTGTCCTGTGGTTGCCATCGGATGAGGGTAGGCTGCCCCTCCATGGCCGGGACACCAGTTAGCAGCGGTGCGGTGGGACGCCACGCGACCGTATGCCGGTTTCTTTCTATAACCTCCTGTCTGGCGGTACCTTGGGACGCTGGGTACTGTTGGCGCCACTGGTATATAGTGGGTGCATCAAGTGATTTCAGAATTGGGATTTTAAAATAAATATTTTGAAACTGTATTGGAATTAAAAATATAATTATTACCGTTTCTGGTATTTATTTGATGTCTTGGTTTTCGGGGAATACGAATAAAGGGTTTTGTGAAAAGGTTTTAAAAGGGGAACTTTTCCAACTGAGAGAATTGTAAAGGTTTTGAGAGAAATTATTATTTCCAAGTAATTATTATTTATCTACGTTATTACCGTGATATTATATTGTATAGTAGATAGGGTCACTCACTGAGATGATTAACATCTCATATTTTCAAATTCCGTTCCTCTAGGTACCAGGTTGTCGGTGTTCATCCGGAGCGGATTTGATCTTCATCGCTGTCTTAGTTCGTGAAGTACCCTGTTCTTCTTTTATTGCAGTTGTAATACTTCTTTCACTCTTGTTGTATTCTATACTTAGTAGTACTTCATGAAGCTCTGTATACTGTATGAGACACTTATGTATTTGTTATGCACTGGATTACTGTATTTATTTTTGGAGTGCTGAAATTTGAGGAATCAACTTGTAGTATTGTGGGAGGAATAAGGGGATGTTATAGAAGTGTGTTTTCAGTGCAGGAATTTGTGGTAAGTCCATCCCTTAGGGGAGGTTCTGCCAGATTTTTCATAGGAGGGTCCGGTAGGGTTTCCCTGGGATCAGGGCTTGTCTAGGGTTCCGGTGAGGAATTTTGGACGGGTCCTGACAAATTTCATGAGGCCCCAATGAAAATTAGCAAAATTGCAATTGTTAGTATTTTAACCACATAAAAGACGTATGTTAAAAAAAATAGAAAAATGTTTCCTTTCATTTTTAATAAAAGAAAAATGATTGACTTTTTTGTTAAAAAATTTTATAATCTAAAAATAAATAGTATCAGTTAGATAAGTTTTATTTTTTATAATTAATTACTAAAACAAATACTAGCAATAGTGAATAAGAAAACCCATCAAAAAAACGGAAAAACAAAATTTTTTAAAAGAATGGGAAAAAATAAAAATTAAATTAATGAAGGAACAAAATAAATAGCTAGCAAAGAGATTTTAAAATTTAGCAAAATATTTCTAAAATATATGCAAATAATAAAAGAAAAGAACATAACATATTCCAATTTGTTACATAATTGAACAATAAAATATAGTTATATTAGATCGTAATTTCTAATTAGAAAGATTAGATAAAGTAATAAAATATTTTGATACCGGTAATTAAACTGAATTGGAAAGGGTATGAGATATTACTTTAGTTGAATAATGATGGGATTAAGAGGAACTAGAATGTTATGGACTGCAACCGAGTTATGTTTGATATCAACATTCTTGCATCAAGATATTTTGAAATGTTTAAACACTGAAAATATTAATCAATGAAAACAAAATAAATTCCCAAAAAAGAAAAAAAAAACCATTAGGGTAAAAACCAACCGTGATTGAACCCATTAATCTCTTGTAAAATAATTTTTAAATTTTATTAAAATTAGATGCAAAATCCATATAAATCAAACATTTAATTTTATACAGCTGCTCAATTTCCAAATCAAGAAAAAACCTTAACCCATTTAGATTTTGAATTCTCAACATGCAAGTAAACCATCCAAAATCCATATTTATATCAAAATAAAAAACAAGAAAAGATTTCTTATTTTAGTCTTTGATTATCTTATCGCATAAATATGAATTGGATTGAGCCAAAGCTTTTATAGTTTTTTTAATATGTTATTTGTAATGGGGATGTGAGATGGAATTTAAGCAATATAAATGTAGAAATAAACAAATAAAATAGTTATCTCATTCAAACTAGATTGAAACCCATATTTCTTGGTAATTTCTCCTAATTCTCTATGGCTTTAAGTGCATGTACCTCATGCAAAGGGATACGTTTATGAGAGTTTTAAACTCTGACAATTTTAATTGTTTTTTTTATGCATATGGGTAAAGAAATGGAGGCTGATTTAAATCATTTTTTTCTTTACAGTTGGATTTTTTTTTTCCCTTCATATTTAGGGGTTGTATGATTCTTTTGTATGGAAAGGAATATATAAACACATATTCCTAACTATTTCACGGAGATTTTGACGAGTATTAGAACTAAAAGCCATAGCAGTCTTCTCCAAATTCGCTTGCTGACCAGAAGCCAACTCATAATCCCTCTAAGGGCTCGTTTGATAGGGTGTATTAAAATGTATTGGATTATAATGTATTATGTAATTCAGTGTTTGGTGATAAATAACATGGAAGGGTATAACTATTATGTAATACCCTTTTGTACTTTTTTCTTGTATAATCTAAGACACTCCAAAAGCTTGGTATTAAGTTATACGAAGCTCCAACACAATAGAAAAGTCAAGAAACAAGGGAGAAACAGAGCTATCGGATCTGATGTGAGTAATTCCAAAATTCCGACAACGGCAATGGCGACGGCGACAGCATAGGTGCCGACTGTGATGCCGACGACATAGACGCCTACCTCCTCAACGTCGCTCAGATGCTCTTGGACTCTAGCACCTCCGATTGTCGCTCTCGTTGCAACTCATCTCCAAAACCCTCAATCTTGATTCATCCAATGCCATCATTTGTGCTCCCTCCACCACTAATCTCATATTCTATCTTTGAGTCCGGCCGTCTCTTTCTTTAATAAATTGAAGCCCAATCTTTATCTTCTTTCTCTACAGTGGGTTATTTTTTTCTTTTTTTCTTTTTTAAAATTTTTTTCTCTATCCGTATTTTTTCTTTTCTGGAAAATTTGTTTATCTTCATAAATCCAACCCCGAAAAAGGGAAAAAAAAAGTTTGAAGCTTTGGGATGAATCGCTGCAACAAAATCATATTACAGATCGTTCTATCACCTACCTAGCAGAGGAATCAACATTTTGACTCCTTCAATTCAATTCCTTCAATAGTTTGAAACTTTCTCTAGTATGATGTTTCCTTCAGTTTGATTTGATGATGCCCAATTGATTCGCACGATTGATATTTTGGGATTGAAAAAAAATTAGGGATTGATAGTTTAGGATTGAAAAAATGTTAATAATAATAATATATATAAATCTAAATATTTTTATTTTAATAAAAATAAAAATATATAATATAATACAATACAACCAACCATTGTACAGAAGCCTAAGATCCCAAGATAGTCTGACACCCATTAATCCCCGCTCTAGAAAATAAAATACTATTATCTGTAAAAAAAGGGATGGGAAACCCGAAGAGCACCAAAAATTACACGAATACCCTACATAAAACCATTAGATTCGGCATGCTTGATAAAAAAGGATAAACCCTCTGCACATAAAAGAAAAAGATAAGATGACAAAGGACTATATTGTCTTAATTCTCTAGTCGGAAAAACACTTATCATAAGTAGACCGATTAATAAGAACAAAATATGACATCCAAGAAATATATCTCCAAATAAGATCTATTCATTGATCGCAAATCTAATTTTTTGCATTAATCTTATTAAGAAAATGTCATTTTGCCCTATTATACGTTTTACTCATTTAATTTTATAGCAAATAAAGATTCATTTTCCCTTTGACAATCCTCAATAATGTGCATTGTCTCAAAAACTACTATAATATTATCCATTAGTTATCGTCTAGAAACAAAAACACTTTGTTCAATTGAAATCAACCAAGGAAGATAACTTTTGAACCTATTGACAACAGTCTTTTGAAATAATCTTATAAAGAACCATGTATAAGCTAATGGGATGAAAATCAACCACACTAATAGGATTTTCAACTTTAGCAATAAGAGAAGTAAGTATATGATTAACATCTCCTAACTTACCTTCATCATTCAGAACATGCAAACAAGCTTGAGTAACCTTTTTATCAACAACTGACCAATAATGCTGAAAGTAAAAAGTAGGAATTCCATCAAAGCTAGGAGCCTTTGAAGGATCCCTTTGAACAAGATTTCGTCGAACCTTTTCTGTAGTGAATGGTCTACATAAAGCTTGGTTCATGGCTACGAATCCAATTTCTCCATTTACTAATTTTTACATATTTATTTGGTGCCAGAAGGTTTCAAAAAAATCCTATTTCCCATCTAGAAAAAATAAAACAAAAACAGAAGTGAAAAAACAAAGAAAATCAAAATGCGATTTTAATATTATTAAATTAATTAAGAGTCTTTGAAGGATCCGTTTGATCAAAACTTCGTCGAACCTCTTTTGCAGTGAATGGTCTACGTAAAGCTTGGATCATAGCTACAAACCCAATTTCTCCTTTTACTAATTTTTACATAATTAAATTAATTCAGCCCCCAAAAAATTACATTATAAAAAGAACCAAAAAAAGTGCTGGGAGAAAAAAAAAAAAAAAAAAGAAAAAAAAAAAAAAGGGAAAGCCGCTATTAGAACAATACGACATCGTTTTTTTTGTTGTAAGTAAATTTGTTTAAAAGCCTGAAACCCCAAAAGTAACTCTTAATTTCTCTGTTTTTCCCCTCCCACTATCACACCCTCCATCGTCGTATTCTGTTTTGATAATGTGAATATTGATGTGGGGGGTCTTTGAAACCAGGTCAGTGAGCTTCTTTCTATTAAATATATGGAAGTGTTCTGGGTTTGAATTTCTTTTGGGTATTTCATTTCATATCTCTGTTCTTGTTGCATGCTAGGTTTTGGTTTTTCATTTTAAAGTATCGTTTAGGGCTTTTTCATTGCAGAGATTTTTTTTTTATTTTTTTTTGTCTTTTTTTTTTTTTGTCTACTGGAAATTTCTGAAACCGCAGGTCTATTGCAAAAACATTTTTGCGCTTTTCTTTGTCTAACATTCCTTACCCTGGTTACCCATCACCATTACTCTCATATATACATCACATATAACAAACAATCCAATGATTCTTGAAATGACTGAAAATGTTATATATATATATATATTATATATGCGTATGTATGTATGTTGACTTCATTTTGAAAATACTTATGCATATATATGTGCATAGACTTGACTATTTCTGCTCCAAGAAGAGTGGGGGTTTGGATTTGGCAAAGTGTTTTTGACAGTTGAGGAGTGCATTATATTCATTTAGGCATAATGATTTTAATCTGTCTTCAGATATGTATTGAATTTCTTCCAAATTTTTTGGCGAGTCTTTTTCCCTGTCATTTTAAAAGAACCGGTAATTGTAAGTGTTACACAGTAGGCACTGTGTGTTTTATATGTAAACGCATATTCTGATAAAGAAGTGGACAATTATCTCAGGATTTTATAACCATGGCAACAAAAAGAGTAAAGGTAGATTGTGGAGGAACGGTGGACGAGTGCCATACCATGATGGAAGATCGAATATCACAGTTACCTGATCCTTTGATTCATCATATTTTCTCATTCTTGCCCTGTATTTATTTAGTACGAATGAGTCTTCTTTCTCATCGTTGGAGACATATGTGGGTTTCCGCTCCCTTTATTTATTTCAAAAACTTTTGTAATATTACTTTCGATAAGAAGGTGAGCAGTCGAGATAGAGTCTTAAAGTTTGTGACCAACTATGTTAAACACCGTGAGCTATGTATGCACATTCCAAATACATCCATAATAGGTTTTAAATGTGACACGCCTTATTGGTTCGCAAGCCGCAATGGTGCTTTTAGACAAATAGATGATTGGTTGAACTTTGTTGTTAGAAGTAAAGTGAAGGAGTTAGATCTCCATCTCAAGGAGTATCTTTTACCTCCGTTCGTTTTTAATGCAAGTTCATTAACAGTCCTGAAGTTGACTAAGCTGAATTTGTTTGTCCCTTCTCTTTCAAGCTATCCCTCTTTGAAAGTTCTCTCTTTGGATTGTGTGAAATCCAATGCTAGGTCACTTCAAAATCTTATTTCTGGATGCCCTATTATTGAAGAATTGTATTTGTCTGGCTCTGATATCGGCCGTTTACATTTTGCTGTTAGTGAAACACTTAGAAGTCTGTCATTATTGTCTGTGGATCTTACTAATCAATGGCTTGATTCCCTATTTTCTAGACTTCCTTTGCTTGAGAGATTTTTTTTCAAATTTGGTAGGTTGAAATATGTTAGCATTCGTAGTCATAGCCTGAAACATGTTTCGATCGAGTATTTTTATGCCATTGAAGCTGCTCTTACAACACCAAATTTAGTTAGCTTGCACATTGTTTGTGAACCCTGGTCAAAAATTTCTGTTGAAACTCCCAATCTGTTAGAAGTTGTCAATTTGACCCTCAAAGATGATGGAATGATTAAAGACTCATATATTTCTCTTGTACATCTTCTTTCAAATCTGAATTTCTTGAAGAAGATGGTGCTGACAATTTACAAAGATGAGGTACATGTGTTTGTTAGTTTATTTATTTTTTATAATAATAATATTATTATTATTATTTTCACTGGCAACTGATGTTTGTGTTTTTATTGTTGTGGTTTAACATTTGAAGGTTCTCATATTTCCGAAACATATAAGACAGAAGTACCTTTCTCCCATGCCTAATCTGAAGCATCTGAAGGTGATGAAGTTTAGTGGCCGTAGCTTTACTAAAATTGCAGAAATGAGGGAGTCATTGCTTTGGTGTGCACCTTCTTTGGAGAGTGTTGAAATGGGAAGAAATTGTATATAGAAGGATATTGTATTGGTAGATGGTAAAGAGAATGAGGCAGTAGTAGGTATACATACCAGTAAGTACTTTTTTTTTTTTTGGCCTTTTTTAATTTAAAGTAATTAATATTATCTATATCTTTTATATTTTTGTTCATAAAAATACATGTAAAAACAACGTCTATGAGACGTTTTCTAAATTTGCCCATAGGCCTTAAAATTTTTTAGTAGCTTTTTTTATATTTTGTATTTAAAGATAAATTTATAAAACTTGGTTGAATTTGATAAAGAATATAAATATGAATGATGATAGAAGTATCAGCTACTAATAAGTAATATGTTATTATTATATTACTCATTTGTATTTAGTAACATTTTTAATAATTGATTTGTATTTAGTAATATTTATTTTCTGTTCAGCTTTTTATATTTAGATTGTATTAATTTTTCAGTAAATAAATTATAATACATCACCTTATTACATACATGATTTTTACTTTTATTTATACTTGAATTTAATCTCAATAAGCGAATAAACAAGTCATATTACTTGTAATTAAGTTTTAGTCAGTTGGCTATATATAATAATGGTTAATTTAAATTATTTTCAAAAATATTTTTATTAGATATATAATTTTTTTTCTTTTCATTTTACAAAATCATTTTCTAAAAACTATTCTGTAAAACATTATTGGATAGGCCCTCATGTTGCCATCGGTGGTTGCCCATAAGGTGGAAATGGAAAGATTTTCGAAAATGAAAAAAAAAAATAATAATTTGAAATTTGAGAAGTGGATGAAGAGGTTTAAGGGTATGTTAGTAAATTTGAGAAAAGATACTGCATTAAATTTTTTTTTTCTATACTGCAAAAGGCAGGAAAAAATGAAATTTTTTTTAATAATATTAAAATAATTCTTTCAACTATACGATGTCGTTTTTACAAGGCAATAATCATATCGGCCAAATTTTCTCCCATACCTCTCGTATATTTCGTTTGTAATCCTGAGAAACGAAAATCCCAAAATCACTCACACTCTTCTGTTTTGATAATGTGAATATTGTTGGTGAGGTTCTGTGAAAGCAGGTCAGCCAGCTTCTTTAATTCCTTAAATTTTCTTTTATTTGTTGAAAATTGAAATATATAAATACTTTGAGCGTGTTCTAGGGTTTTGCTCTTTCTTTTGGGTTTTTCATCTCAGAGCTGTTGTGTTTGCTGGGTTTTGGTTTTTCAATTTAAAATCTCTTTTGGGCATTTTCCATTTCAGAGCTTGTTGGGTTTTTTTTTTTTTTTTTTTTTTTTTTGGGTTAATTTTTATTTTTAACAGGGAATGTTCTAAAACCCCCAATTTTTTACTCCATTCCATCCAACTTTTCTTGTTTGCCCTCTTTTTATTGCTCACATTCCTTACCCATCACCAGTACTATCAAATATACATACTTATAACAAATAATCCATTGATCCTATTCTCAAATATTTGTCAAAAATATATTTCCAAATCAAAATTTTAAAACTTCATGATGATCAAAATATATTTGAATGTATGCATGTACGTATACAGGTATCTATGTTTATATATGTATGGCTATGTATGCATGTATACACTTCATTTTTAAAAATCTATGTATATGCATAGGCTAGGCAATTTGTGTTTCAAGAAGAGTGGATATTTGGATTTTGCAAAAAGTTTTTGACAGTTGAGTAGCGCATTCCATTCATTTAGGCGTAATGACTTCAGTCTGTCTTAGGATATGTGTTGAATTTCTTCCAAATTTCGGGGGAGTCTTTTTCCTGTTATTTTATATAATAATTGGTGTAATTGATACAATAAGTGTTACGTAGTAGGCACTGTATATATATGTACACATATTCTGATAATGAAGTGGACAACCATCTCAGGATTTTGTAACCGTGGCAACAAAAAGAGTAAAGGTGGATTGTGGAGGAATGGTGGAGAATGAGTGCCATACCATGTTGGAAGACCGATTATCACAATTACCTGATCATCTAATACATCATATTTTCTCATTCATTCCCACAATATATTTAGTCCGAATGAGTTTTCTTTCCAAGCGTTGGAGACATTTGTGGGTTTCTACTCCTTTTTTATATTTTGAAGACTTCAGTACTAGCATTTTCGACAGGAAGGTTAGGAATCAGGATAGGGTCTTAAAGTTTGTAACTGATTATGTGACACATCGCAAGCTATGCATGAAAACTCCAAATAGTTTCATAGTAAGTGTCAGGACCCGTCAAGAATTCCTTCCCCGGAACCCTAGACAGCTCTGATCCCAGGGAAACCCTACCGAACTCTCCAACGGAAAATCCGGCAGAGCCTCCCCTAAGGGATTTACTTACCACAAATTTACCTGCACTGAAAACACACTTCTAAAATTGTCCCCTTATTCCTCCCACAGTACTACAAGTTGGTTCCACAAATTTCAGCACTTCAAAATAAATACAGTAATCCAGTGCAAGATAAATACAACAAGAGTGAAAGAAATAGTACAACTGCAATAAAGAAGAACAGGGTACTTCACGAAGTAAAACAGCGATGAAGATCAAGTCCGCTCCGAATGAACACCGACAACCTGGAACCTAGAGGAACGGAATTTAAGAGTGTGAGATGCTAATCATCTCAGTGAGCGACCCTACTACTATACCATATAATATCACAGTAATAAGTATAAATAATAATTATTTGGAAATAATAATTTCTCTCAAAACCCTTACAATTCTCTCAGTTGGAAAGGTTCCCCTTTTAAAACATTTTCACAAAGCCCTTTATTCATATTCCCCGAAAACCAAGACATCAAATAATTAAATACCGGAAGCAGTAATAATTAATTTTATTTTTCCAATACAGTTTTCAAACATTTTATTTTTAAAACACAGTTCTGAAAATCATTTGATGCACCCACTATATACCAGTGGCGCCAGAGTACCCAGCGTCCCGAGGTATTGCCAGACAGGAGGTTATAGAGAGAAACCGGCATACGGTCGCGTGGCGTCCCACTATGCCGCTGTTAACCTGGTGTCCCGGCCAAAGGGGGGTGGCCGCCCTCTCCGATGGCATCCACAGGACACCCTCATAATATCAACCGCGCGCTACTCACACCCACCTGTGCGCTAATCACATCACCTGCGCGCTAATCACACCCACCTGCGCGCTAATCACAACCGTGTGCACACTAACCATATCACATATACCATATCACATAATCAGAACACCAGTACGTGCACGGTGCATCTAAAATCATAAAATCCACAATTTAAATTATAAAACAAATTTCACATTTTTCATAAACATAGCGGGCATAATCCATCCGCTTGAACCGGGAAATTCTCCACAATTTCTTTATAATCAATACCATAAATTCCATGATTTTCAAATCCACCAACTCCCAAATCCATCAATTCAAATATCCACATTTTTCCAATAGCATAAATAATTCTCGAAATATCATAATCAAATCTCATAATATTTCATGGGCATATTTTATAAAAATTGAAATCACCAACATAACCAAATATTTTCCTTGAAATATTTGAAAATCAAATCGTGCCCAATTTATCATTAAAACCACACCAATTTCAAAATCCTCAAAACCATGAAATAATTTCACATGGCATAATTTTGTAAAATGCCCATTTTCTTAAATCCAATAAATTCATAAATAATTCCACAATAAATCCAATAAATATTTGGCACATAGGAATTAAATTCCAAATATTTAAATCACACATAATATATTCACCAATTAAATTCCCCAAAATAAAATTGAAGGTGGGTCACTCACCTTGTGCACGTATCTCAATCAAGATCCTCCGCAGGATCGACTCCGCTACTCGCACGTGCACCTAAAACATCCACAGTACCAAAACCACAAATATTAATATTTTATTCGGGTAATCCCCAAATGGGTACCCGAGGAGCGAACACCAAACGATAACTAAAATTTACGAATTATATACCGAATCGAAGCTCGAGTGATGCTAATCACAGATCCGGTCTTAATTTCCGATGATCGTACCCGACGGGGTCGGAATTTTATCGGGAAGCTTTTCGGGTTTCGGCTCCGCAATTCTCCCAAACCGTCGCGAATTGGCGGAAACGGAAGTCGTATTTGGGTTCAGGAGGTCGAACACTGCGGACTGGAGCTGGCCGGAATTTCGGGTACTCGCCGGAACAGTATTTTCCGGCGGGCCGCTGCGGTCACCGGCAACCATCGCCGGCGGCGCGTGCGTGCGGTGGCCGTTGGCTGTGAAATTTTGCAGACTTGTAGATCATGAGGAGAGCAATCCAACGGGACCGACGATGAGCAAAACGGAGGTCGGACGGCGGAGAAATCACCGTTTGAAGATTTCCGACCCCTCGCCGGAAAACGCTCCGATCCCGGCGCGTCGGTGGTCCGATGGCCGTGATTTTTGGTGGGTAGGCCGGACTTGAGGAGAGGATCAAGGCTGTCAGGCGCGTGTGGCCGGAAAATGTCCGGAACAGTGCCGATTCGCGGTGGCCGACGGTGGAGGGGGAAAAATCGCCGCCAAACTTCGGACGTCCGATCCGGGCGCGTCCGGCGGCCGTTCGCTGTGAAATTTGGAGGTTTTGCCGGAAATGAGGTGGGCAACCTGGCTGGCCGGCGCGTGTACAGTAACTAGGCCGGAAAACGTGAAAATGATCGGCGGCCGGTGACTCTCTCTCTCTCTCTCTCCTCTCTCTCTTTCTCTCTCTTCCCCGAGTGTTTTAACAAATAAAACCCCTGCGTAACACTGTTCATGCCACGTGGACCAATCAGAAGCTGACACGTGGCGTTTCACTGTTCATCGACCCAAAAACATTAAAATAATACGGTATCCGGTAAACTTCAAACGTCCATAACTTTTTAACCGGATGTCCGTTTTGAGCGTGCCGCTAGTCTGTGAACTCGTATAGACGAGCACTTCACAACCACACACGAGTCAAAGCTCAATTCCCCATAAACAAAAAGTCAACTCCGACACCCCTGGACAGTTTGGACTGCATCTTGTTTCGTCCATAACTTCCAAACCGTAGCTCCGTTTTCGACGTGCTACCAGTCTACGAACTCGTGGCATCGTGTACTTCGCCACGGTATCCTGGTCAACTCGAAATTCTCACCGAGTCAAAAAGTCAACTTTTGACCCCTTCGGTCAACGGTCAACCTCGGTCAACGTGCACGGATTCCGGTGCGATTTGGGACGGGGTGTTACAGTAAGTTTTAAGTGTGACTTGTTTTATAGTTTGGCAAGCAGCAACGAAGCTATTAGACGAGTACATGATTGGTTAAACTTTGTTGTTGAATGTAAACCAAAGGAGTTAGATCTCCATCTCAAGAATTATGTTTTACCTCAGTGCATTCTTAATGCAAGTTCATTAACTATTCTGAAGTTGACTGACATGGATTTGTTTGTCCCTTCTCTTTCAACCTTTCCCTCTTTGAAATATCTGGCTTTGGTGTGTGTGAAATCCGATGCTAAGTCACTTCAAAATCTTATTTCTGGATGCCCTATTATTGAAGAATTGTATTTATCAGGCTCTGATATCGGACATTTAGATTTTGCTGTTAGTAAAACACTTAGAAGTCTCTCATTATTGTTTGTGGATCTTACTAGTCAATGGCTTGATTCCCTATTTTCTAGACTTCCTCTGCTTGAGAGATTGTTTTTCAGTTCCTATAAGTTGTTGAACAATATTAGAATCTGTAGTCATAGCCTGAAATATGTTTTCCTTGAGTATTATTTTCCCAACGAGGCTGCTCTTACAACACCAAATTTAGTTGGCTTGCGCATCGTTTGTCAATCCTGGTCAAAAATTTCTGTTGAAGCTCCCAATCTGTTAGAAGTCAATTTGATCCTCTTCGATGAAGGACCGACGAAAGATTCATATATTGATCGTGTACATCTTCTTTCAAATCTGAATTCCTGGAAGATGGTGCTGACAATTTACAAAGATGAGGTACCTATATTTGTTAGTTCATTATTATTATTATTATTATTATTATTTTCATTTTCAACTGATGTTGTCTTTTATTGTTGTGCCTTAACATTTGAAGGTTCTCATATTTCCAAAACAAGTAAGACAGAAGTACCCTTCTCCTATGCCTAATCTGAAGCATTTGAAGGTGATGAGGTTTAATGGTACTAGCTTTACTAAAATTGGAGAAATGAGGGATTCTTTGCTTTGGTGTGCACCTTCTTTGGAGAGTCTTGAAATAGGAAGAGACGGTACTTAGAAGGATAGTAGTTGGGTTTTTTAACTTTATGTAAAGAGAATGAGGCACTAGGCAACGCATACAAACTGCTATGTATTTTATATTTTTTTCGAACGAAATTATTCTAACCATCTTCTTCTTCTTCATTTTTCATTTTTTTTTTGTTTGCCTATTTTAATTAGTTTATAATGAAGTTCAAGAACATGTTCTTTTTTTTACTTAAAAACCATTTGATTAAGAAATTGTTTGCTGCTAGTATTAATTTCCAGTTTCCAATGGATGACCGGTAGATTTATATACATGAATGCATAATTTGCAAGCGTTACATTCATCAAAGTCAAAAATGGGTTTGACAGAGCAAACATTTTGCAGTCCTTAATTTTTCATAAGGCTATTGAGAAGTTACAGGTAAAGGATATGCGTAGAATAAGGCAGTTGTTAGACTTTGATCTGATAAGCCTTGTAGTTCGTGCACAATGTTGTTGTTGCTGCTGCTGTTGTTGTTGTTGTTTTTCATTTTTTATTTATTTATTATTATTATTTGTTTTTGAGGTTGCTAAGGAATTCAAACAAGGATTTTCCCTTTTTTTTTTTTTTGGTTGAATCAAACAATAAATTTGGCATTTGTAGCATTGCCCTATCTAATTAAAGGCTTTTTTTAAACAATGTTATAGTAGCCCAATTTCTGCTTTATTTTCCATGAGTAGTTTGTGCTAAAAATTCTAAATTTCGTGTTCGGTGGACAAAATTAACTCAATACCATGCATACACATATAACACACATTGTCGAATTATGAGTATTTGGTGCTAAAAGTTTTTAAAATTCGTGTTCCGCCGACGAAATTTAACACAATATCGTGCATACAAATTTATTTTATCACGGTATGTACGTTGTTAAATCTCAGTCAGTAAAGAGACTCACAAAGCACATATGTAATTTTTTTCTAGTGGTTGAGATTTTTGAGAATGTATAATATATCCATTCTCTTTTTTTTTTTTTTTGGTGGTTTTGTTTTGTTTAAAGGAAATGTATATCAACGAGACTAATAACAACAAAACGAAAAATATATATCCATAGTTTTTGTTTTTGTTGGTAGATGGAAATGTATATCCATTCTTAGTTTCAGATGTTCGAAGTCACTCACTGTCCTGGCAGCCTCTCGCATTTCAAGCACACTTGCATACTATTTTTCCCTCATATACGAATTCTTCGTAAAACGTTCACTTAATAAAAGCTTGACACACGAGAAAGGGAAAACGACTCTGGCTCGTAGCACCCATAGCTGACTTAATAAAGAAGTTGAAAACCAAGTGCTTGAATGCTAGTAGTAAGACTTTTTTTTTTTTTTTGGCTAAAAAAAAAGGATGCCTCTTGGTAGTATCATCAGCACCAGACCGGAACCCTATGCCACGCAGATACACAGCATGGGACCATCCGAGACAATAACAGAACTTGTCAAAACTCTAACCTAAATTTCTGAACTCACAGGTGTAAAAGTTGAATGGCTTTTTTCCGCTAGGCTATCATTCTCGGTGGTGCTAGCAGTAAGACTTATGTGTGTGTATATATCTATAAAGAAAAAAAATGGTGAGTATTGATGATGTACGAACCAGACTTATGTATATATATAGATATATATAAACGGAAAAGAAAATGGAGAGTATTGATGATGTACGAACCTAACTTGTCCATGATAAAAACACCAATTTTAACTTCTTTATGATAGTCGTCCACATCCGATAGGAATTTGGATCCTCACTACCAATTTTAACTTCACTATGATAGTCAATCATTTCGGTTGAAGCTCCCAATCTCTTATAGGCAAGTTTGAGACTTGCTTACTTATATGCAGTTTATGAATGTTGCATGTAAAATATGAATAGGGCAGACATCAACTAGAATCAAGACAAGTGTCAAACAAGCATTGGCATCCAAGTTGTATAAATAGACCACAACATGTCTTTTCAACAATTGCAAGCCGAGAAGTTCAATAGCAAAGAAATAGCTATATGTTCCAATCCTTCTCTTCTCTTGCGTTTGTACTCTTGATCTTCCTCACTCAATTTTAGAAAAATTGTCTTTCCCTTTCTTTTTTTTTTTTTCCTTTTCTTTTGTTTTTTAGAAAAATAGTTTATAACTTCTTATAACATTAAATGCTCAAGCCTACTCCTAGTTTCCGAACAACTGCGGCACAAAGTACCCAATAAATTTGATATCAGAGCTTTTGTTTTAACCTCTCCATAAAATACCCATGGCAGCCAGTATATCCGCATTTAGTTATTGCCCAAAATCTAATTTCCTTGTTGGGTCATGTAGCGGTGGCTTGTAACCAAGTTGACCTGGTCGAACCTAGGACGTAAAGGTGTATTATCCGTAATTTTATCATCGGATCAAGCCTATCCATACATAGATCAAGTCTATCAATACACATATAACATGGGTTGAAAATAATATATATATATATATATATATATATATATATGTTATATGTTGAAAATAATATATATATATATATATATACAGTATGGTTTAAACAAAATCCATCTTAAAAGATAAGGTCTGATTTATTGATAGAATCTAATGGTCATCAATGATGATCCAATTCATTAAAATAAGACAGATTTTATTTAAAACTGATTATATATATATAAATATATATACATTGCTTTCCCTTTTACAGTAAAAAAAAAAAAAAAAAAAAAAAAAAAAAAAAACCCAGAAAAAAATGCTGTTTTATATATATAAAAAATAATTAAAAAAAATGGTACTTAAATAGCACTTAATTAATTCCTGCATAGAAGTTCATGCGTCTCATGTCAATAGATTGTGCGTCGTCGAATTATAAGCCTGAAAATTTAAAAAACACAAATCACCATCATTCTCTCTCACTCTCCATCATATTCTTTTTTGATAATCAGGTCGGTGATCTTTAGTTTTGTACAAACATACGATATGTATATATATAATAGTTTGAATTCTCTTTTTGGGACATTATATCAGGGTTGTTATGGACCTTATGGTTGCTGTTTTTCGTTTTTCAATTTGAAATCTTATTTTTATTATTTATTTATTTAACTATTTTTTCGCCTGTGTACTGGAAATTTCGAAAACCCAATTCAATTACTACTCCTGTCTAGCTACCCAACAATTTTTTTTTTCCCACTTTTATTTTGTTTCTTTGCCTCATATTCCTTACACACCACTAGTACTGTAAAATACAAACTGATATTTTTTTTCTTAATATTTCTCGAATTAAAATCAAAATTAAAAATCTGTAGGACTTCTCAATGAAATTTTATATATATATATATATATATATATACTTTTTTCCATACACTCTATGTATGCATAGTGGCTGGTCTATTACAATATTTCTGTTTCAGAAAGTCTACTAAGTCTTAGTTTTGCATTCTTGTTATTCACTCAGATAAAAGAATATGTGTTGAATTATTTTTTCAAAGTTCCAGTGGACAAAAATCTTGAATCATCTCAGGATTTTTTTAACCATGGAATCCGAAAGAGTAAAGGGAGACAACAAGAGCCATACCTTGTCATAAGACCGAATATCACAATTACGTGATACTATCATACATTATATTTTCTCATTCATTCCCACCATTTATCTAGTCCGAATGAGTACTTCTTTCCAAGCGTTGGAGGCATATGTGGGTTTCAACTCCAAATTTATATGTCAAAGACTTCGATAATGATATTACTTTCAACAAGAAGGTAATTAGGAATCCAGATATGGTCTTGAAGTTTACGAGCCACTGTTTGGAACAATATCACAAGCTATGCGTACAAATTCTAGATATGTACATAACAAGTTTAAAGCTTAAAACTTCTTATAATTGAGAAGAATATGTGAATGCCACTAGACAAATAGATGGTTGGTTACACTTGGCTGTTCAAAGTAAAGTGAAGGAGTTAGATCTCTGTGTTGGAAATTATTCTTTACCGACTTCCCTTTTTCTTTCAACATTTCCCTCTTTGAAATTTCTGGATGCTATCTAATTAAGGAATTGCACTTCTCTGGAAAAAGTCTTGAAGGAGATATAAATTTGCTATTAGTGGAACAATTAGAAATCTCTCATTATCGTCTGATTTTACTGTTTGGTGGCTGGACAACCAAATTTCTTGACTTCCTGTCCTTGAGAGATTAACTTTAGATTGCTATAAGTTGGAACATATTAGCATATGTAGTCATAGCTTGAAATATTTATTCTATAAGTCATACCATTGCACTAGGCCAAACTTAAAACGCCAAATTTAGCTTTGTTGCAGTTTGACTGTGTTTCCTGGTCAACGATAACCACTTCGTTTGAAGCTTCAAATCTGTTAGAAGCCGATTTGAGAATTGATGCTCGTGATACGAATATAACTTCATATATGGATCTTGTACATCTTTCAAATCTGTATTTCATGAAGAATAGAAGAAGATGGTGCCGACTATTTGGGTAGAAGAGGTACTTATAATTGTTTAGTTGGTTTTATTTATTTATTTATTTTTCATGGTTATAAGGAATGCTCAAGTTATTAATTACTAATATTTTCTAAACTTCTTCTCCTTGAGAAATTAGCTTTAAAACTCCATAAATTGGAAAATAGTATTAGCATCCATAGTCATAGCTTCAAATATGTTCTCCTTACGTCATACCATATTATTGAGAAGGTTGCAATTACAATTTCAACAGCAAATTTAGTTAGCTTGAAACTTTCATGTTATGCTGGCTCAATCATTTTCGGTTGAAGCTCCGAACCTGTTGAAAGCCAGTTTGAAGCTCTTGGACAAAAGTATGGATGAACCTTCATATATTGCTCTTGTACATCTTTCTTCAAATCTGAATTCCGTGAAGAAGATGGTGGTGGAAATTGGTAAATTAGAGGTATTTATTGTTGCTTAGTTATTATTATTTATTGTTTTTGTTTTTGTTTTTGTTTTTGTTTTTTTTTTCGTTTTTTTGGTTTTAATGAATAATCCAATTTAATCGCTGATATTATTCTTTTTACTGTTGTGGGTTAAACTTTTGTAGATTCTTATCTTTCCAGAAACAATAAGAAAGAAATGCACTTGGCCCTTTCCCAATGTGAAGCATCTGAATGTGAAGTTATATGGTAGATTAAGCACTGAAAATGCAGAGTTGAAGGATTCCTTGAACTGGTGTGCACCTTCTTTGGAAACTCTTTAAATTGAAAGAAGAAATATAGAAGAATTGTTCAAATTGAAAGAATAAATATAGATGAATTGTTCATTTAGTATTAGGATATTTATGAATATTAAAAATGTAGAAGTGAAGGATTCTATGAGCTGGTATACTCCACGTGTGGAAACTCTTCAAATAAAAAAAAAGAAAGAAAAGAAATTAAAGAAACGGCACCATCAATTGTTATAATAGGAATTTGAATAGTTTTAGCTCATGGTAAAGAGAATGAACTGGTAGGTTAATTTACAAACTCGATTGGTAAAACAAATCTTTAAAAGCGACAATTTTTATTGAAATTAAACAAACCAGAAGCTAAATTTTTATTGAAATTTTGATTGTATTCAATTATAGATTTTCTTTTCAAAATATAATGTTGGAGTTAGGAAAAAAATTTCTCATGGAAAAAAATATATATCAAAGGTGTAGAGAATTCCAATTAATTAATTAAAACAAGCATCCTAGGTTTTGAATATTCTTGAAGTTAAAGAAATAAAGAAAGAAAAATATTATATAAAAGAAACTAAAAGAGTAAATATTTTTGGCGTTTAATTTGATAGCTTATTAAATTATGTTAATGGGAAAAAAAGAAATGCAATAATAAATGAAAAGATAAATGTAGTTGCCACATATCACCAAATCCTTATTATCTCATCAATAATGTTAAAGTTACTAAAATATTTATCAAAGTTATTTACTACATGATGTGAGGGATTGATATGATAATATTTTTAATTGGTTTATTTTTTTATTCACTTATCAATTTAAGCATTAATCTATCCATATTTAAACTATATGATTATGACAATTAATAAATGTGACAGCCCAGACCACCCGCATGCGATATTATCCTCTTTGGGCCTGGGGAATCCTCTTCCAACCCAGTCCTTAAGGTTTTAAAAGGCCTCACAAGGGAAAGGTATCCACACCCACTTATATGGAGTGTTTCGTTCTCCTTTCCAACCGATGTGGGATCTCACAATCCTCCCCCTTTGGGACCCAGCGTCCTCGCTGGCACACCGATCCGAGTCCGGCTCTGATACCATCTGTGATAGCCCAGACCACCAACATGCGATATTGTCCTCTTTGGGCCTGGAGAATCCTATTCCAACCCAGTCCTTAAGGTTTTAAAAGGCCTCGCAAGGGAAAGGTATCCACACCCACTTATCTGGAGTGTTTCGTTCCCCTTTCCAACCGATGTGGGATCTCACAATAAATGTTAATATGTGTTATTTGAAAAATAAATTTTGTGAATAATTTAGTACATCTAGCATTTTTATTAAAGGTATACATGGACTGTAACACCACATACCAAGTGTACAAGAATTTTTTGTATTTTGATCAAATTTGACCAGAGTTGATCGGGGTTGATCAAGTGTGTTCCACAATTAACTTTTTGTTATTGGAGAAATTTTGCTTTTACCAAGATACAATTCTAAAGTATGTATCATCCCAAATTCATAAACTAATAACATGTTAAAATCGAAATTGGGAATAGAAAGTTGTGATCAAAATAATGTGCAATTTGGACTGATCAAACAAGCTGAAGGTTAACTTCTTATTTGTATGAATTATGGTTTTGACTTGTATGATATTGTATATTGCTTGTCTATACGAGCTCATAGACCGGTGGTATGCTTAATTTAGACTTATGGTTGAAAATTTATGAACCTATAAATTCTTAGTTATTTTTCCAGAACAGACTTTATGGGGTATTTTTGGACAATGTGTGTAAAGCATGGAATTAAAGACGTCCGCTGACTCATGCCACATGTCAACCCTATAGCCACTCCCATGGGTGCACAATGGCACCACAGGTGGCTTTAATTGGGCCACTTGACCTATAAGAGAGGGAGAAAGAGGAAAGAGAGAGAAAGACCAAAGAGAGAGAGGGTAGCTCCTTTTTCGGCCAAATTATCCACCTTCACCCATCTCTTAACCACACACACCACCACACTAAATTGCCCATTCAATGATGCATTAGCCAACCAAATTTCACATTAATTTGGGCTTACAGGTGAAAATTTAGAGGCATGTTTAATTTGGATTTACGATTGAAAGTGAATGGACTTGCAAAGTCTTAATTATTTTTCTGGAATAGACTTTATCAGGTGTTTGTAGACAAAATGTATAAAACATAGAATTAAAGACCTTCGTTGACACATGCCACATCTCAGGACCATAGCCACTCCCATGGGTGCAGAATGGCACCACAAGTGGCTTTAATTGGGTCACTTAACCTATAAGAGGGGGAAAGAGAGAGAGAAGAGAGAGAAAGAAGAGATAGAGAGAGAGGGTAGCAATTTTTTTGACCAAATCACCTACCTTCAGCCATCTTTTAGCCACACATGCCACCTCATTGAATTTCCCACTCGGCGGTGCACCAACCAACCAAATTTCATGTCTAGCCAACCAACGATGCTCCAGGATCGGAGCAATCTTTGGCAACGACGATCATTTGTTTTGTTGGTCAATTTCTCCCTTTTCGGCTACCATCTTGCCTCACCATTACCACCATCTCTTATCCATTAAAAAATCGGCCTTCTCCAAAAATTTTCATTGTCCATGTATGGGCAGCACCAATTATTTCAGGTGACAATGATGGTTCATCGATCCCCCTCTTTTGTCTTGTTTTTGGCCGACCTACCAACCTATTCCACAACTTTTGTACCTTCTAAACCCAAATCTAATGTGTTTTTGCTTAATTAGAGCTAGTTATTGAGATTCAAGGGCATTAAGTTGATCGAAACTTTTCAGTGAGATCCCAACCACTGCTGGCTGAATCTCCAACAAGTAAGACTTTATTTACGATCCTTGTATCCTAATCTTTGTTTTGGTATATAGTTTGATAATTTTAGTTGAGGTTTGTGTTTAAATTTCCAGATAAATTGTGAGTAAAATATCCAACAAAAATAATATTTTAATGGGTATTGTATTTTGTTGGTATTTTAGGCACCCGCGTAAGCCGAGGAATGGGTCTTGTAAAGGATCTAGAGTGATTTACATTTTTAGGTGTGTGGTACATTTTTTGAAATTTATATTTGGGTTAATTACATAAAATAAAGTTTTGCCTAATGTTGTGTTATTTAAATAAAAAGGAAATTGATATTTATGTGAGTTTTATGAATGTGTTTCCATATATATATGTATATATATTTTGTAAAACTATTGGTTAAGTATTATAAACTTAATTTGATGGAAAATATATATTATATTTGGTAAAAGTCATGGTTTTTTTTAATAAATATGATTTAAATAAATTAAAAAATTTATATGGTTTTAGTGTGTTGAAAAATCCTGATAAAATTTATAAATTAGAACTGTGGTAAAATTCGTTCATATGTATTAGTGTGCAAATGTCTTAAAATAATTTACATAACTCTAAAATTACATAAATTAGATGCTGAAGGACTAATTATATTGTGAACCTTTAGAACCTGATATCCAAAATTGAAATTTTTCTACCAAAAGGTCAATTTAATAAAATTTAACCTTCTATTGGGTCCTAATAGCATCCAAGAACACATTCTTAACACCAATTTGTCCCAGATTATCCAACCAAAATCCAATTTTGTTTAGTATTAAACTAATTAATTCAAAAATGGAAATACACTCAAATGTTGTCCAAAATTAATAAATAATATACCAATAGAGATCCCCATGGGATGAGGATCACATTAGCACACTTACCTTGGTCCAAAAATGTCACCAATAATCGGAAAGCACGTCGGAAAATTCGATCAAATTTGCTATTGATGCATCTTTAAAACTATAGGAATTTCAACAAATAAAGGGTGGGTATGGATTCAGCGGATCTAAAATAGGTGCAGGAGTGGGGGTGTGTGAAGGTGTGGGTTAGCCTAAACAAGTAAGATTTACGGCCAACCTATCAAAGATGAGAATGGCATCATCATGGCTTCACTAGCCCGATTTGAGTGCACAAGGCTGTATGATAGGGTGGCATGTGTGTGCAATCTCATATAAAATTTGTCTGAATTCACAATGGCCAATTTAATGTTATATATGTTTATACATGTATAACATGAACATATATATAAAAACTTATTCCTATTGAAATAACCTAATGACAAATTACCTTTGACAATGACCTCCTTTAACCTCAACCGATGAGGGCATGTGGTGAAAAAATCATTTTATCCTATAAATAATAGCATACATATGTCAAAAAAATATAAAAAAAGTATATGTATATATTTTAGACATTATTTTAAAAATCCTATAAATTAACGCATAAACTAGTTTATTTTATGGTAAAATGCAGGTTAGTACCCTCTACTTTCAAATTTTTTTGCAATTTGGGGTCTATAAAAAAAATTTTGATAAATAATACCTTCTACTATCCAATCTGTTAAAACCAAATGATTTTTATTAAAAAATTGATCACGTAAGTACCATGTGACAAATAAATCATTTTTTTTTAATAATTTTATGTTTTTTCAGTGAAATTTCAAAGGGAAAAATGTTTAAAAGTTGCAAAAACAAAACTCATCATTTTGACATGTAACACCCCGTCCCGAAATACATCGAAATTTTCTCAAGTTGACCGAAGTTGACAGGGTTTGATCGTCGTTGACCGAGAGCGATCAAACTTTGACTTTTCATTCGGATAGAATTCTAGGTTGATTGAGGCACCATTGCGAAGTACGTATTGATCCGAGTCCACAGTCTAGTATCACATCGAAAACAAAGCTATGGTTTCAAAATTATGAGCAAAATAAGTTGAGGTCTGAACTGTTTGAGGGTGTCGAAGTTGACTTTTTATTATAGTAAAATTGAGCTTTGAATCATGTATGGTTGTGAATTACTCATTGATATGAGTTCATAGATTAGCAGCACGCCTAATTTGGACTTGTGGTTTGAAAGTTACGAACCCGTGAATTTTTTCAAAAACAGCAGTTACTATTCATTGATTTGTGAGTCTGTGTGAATAGTAATACCATGTGTCAAAAAGTTGGCCAACAATGAGTGCACAATGGCACCCATGGGTGTTGTTTTAATTGGGTGAAAATGGAAGAGGTGGTAGAAAGGAGAGAGAAGGAGAAAGAAGAGAAAGGAGGAGAGAGAATTGGCCGACTGTTGTTGCACATTTTTCAGCCACCATAATAGTACACACACTAGACTACCATCACCACCTCTTCATTTTTGGCCGGCCAGTCAAAAATCATGGCTAACCGACCACCGATGTGTCTGAATCAAGGCATTTTCCAGTTGTGAGATCCCACATCTGTTGGAAAGGGGAACGAAGCGTGCCTTATAAGAGAATGTGGATACCTTTCCCTTGAGAGGCCTTTTAAAACTGTGCGGACTGGACCCAAAACGAACAATATCTCATGCGGGTGGATTGGGCTATTATAGTTGGTATTAGAGCTAGACCCGGATTGTTGTGTCAGCGAGAACGCTGGGCCCCAAAGGGGGTGGATTGTAATATCCCACATCAGTTCGAAAGGGGAATTAAGCATCCTTATAAGAGGGTTTGCATACCTTTCCCTTGGGAGGCCTTTTAAAACCGTGCGGGCTAGGCCCAAAGCGGATAATATCTCATGCGGGTGGACTGGACTGTTACATCGGGGGTGGTACCGCTACCTTCTCCAGTTGATTTCTCCCAAACCAGACCTCCTTTTTCTACATCGCTGGTTCCATTAGCTTACCCATCCTTCAATCTACCTCTCCACCAATTTTCACGGCCAGTGGCCGCCGGACATGCCGCCCGCGGTGGCAGATTTTGGTGACCATGGCGACTCACTGGAGAACCCACCTCCGATATGTTTCAGATTGCACCTCCTACCCTCTCCCACTAATTTGACGTCCTTTAGTCCAAAGTTGAGCTCCTTTTCCCCCAGTTCTTGACGGATTGAGAGATTTGAGCATATTAAACTCGAGAACTTTTCGACGAGATTCTGACTACCATGGGTCCGATCTCCAGGAGGGAAGACTCAATTCGTGATCCTCGCATTGTAAGCTTCGATTTGGTATATCATTTGTGAATTTTGGTTAATGGTTGTGTTAAATCCCCCAATACACTTGTATAAATTACCCGATTGAAATATTAATTTAATCGGTTTTGTGTAACCTTGATGTTTTAGGAGCACGTGTGAGTTATAGAAATGATCCCGCAGTGGATCTTAGTTAATATGCGTGCTTGAGGTGAGTGACCCACATTCAAAATTAGTTTGGGTTGATAATCGTATATATTTTGTGTTAAATGATTATTGGAAAAATATGTTTTAAGTATTGAATATTCAGTAAAATTGTTACATAAATTTATATTGCCAAAGTTGTGATAATTTGAATATATTTATCGCTGCTAGATTATAGTTTGGGGTTGTGAAAATATATATGTATATATATGTTGTTAATTGAATTTCTAGAAAAATGTGTTATACATGTTTAATATTTCGTAAATTGTTATTTAAATTTATGATGATGATTTATGTTGATTTAGAGCATGTGTTGTATCAAAATATGTAATTTGGGTTTTTTAAAGAAATTATGTTTTGGGATTTTAATGAAATTATTGTTTTAATTTATGTTAAATTATTTATTAAGTTATTGTAAGAAATTATGATGCATAATAAAGGTATTTACATGATTTTAAGAATATATGAATTTCATGATGTTTTAATATTATTTTGGTGTGGATTGATTTTTCAGATTTTAAGGAAAATAATTATTTAAATTTATTATGTATTGAAATAATTGTGGAATTTAATTATGTAAGGATTTTACGTGGTTTTGAGGATATCTTTGATTTAAATTGATTTTGAGAATTTGAGAAGAATATTGTTTTAAATTATTATGTTTCAAAAATATTTATGCATTGAAATATTAAAGGTTTGACTTTATGCCATTGGAAATTTGGTATATTTAAATTGATGGATTTGAAAGTTGATGGATTTGAAATTTATGGATTTTAAGTGATGGATTTATGGTGATGGTTAAAAAGAAATGTGGATTATATGGATTTGAGAAGAGGTATTTAAATTAAGTGGTATTATGAGATTTGGAAAATATATTGATTTTATGATTTTTAGATGTACCATACAATACTGGTGTTATGTACTATATATGTGGATATGATTAGCGCTCAAGTTTATTTATAGGGTTGTCCTGTCATTGCCATTGGACCTGAGGGCTGGTAGGATATAATGCACTGTGAACATCAGCCGCCCCCCTCCATGGTCAGGATGACTGATAGCAGCAGTGCTATGGGATGCCACGCGACTGTATGCTGATTTCTCTCTTTAACCTCTTTATTAGGCGGTGCTTGGGACGTTGAGTACCGCATAACCAGTATATAGTTTGGTGCATCAAGTGTTTTTTTGATACGGTTTCCAAAATAATAATGTTATTAAAAGAGTATTTAAAATTAAAATGTACTTAATGGTGTTTTTATTATTTATTTCAATTCGAGATTTTAACATAAATTTTATGGAAATTTATTATTCTTTTATCATTTATTCATATTAATGTTTTAAGTACATTTTACCTTGATTTTACTATTTAAATTGATTTGGGGTTTTAAAATAAATTCTATTTTTTTTTTACCATTTATTTCAAATGGATATTTTAAATTGATTTGAATATTTCTTTTATTATTTAATTGATTTATTCTACTTATTTTAGATTGCTTATTTAAATGCATTTTATCATGTTTTTATTATTTATGTTAATTTGAGATTTTTACAAGAAATTTATTGTATTTTGTTGCCTATGCAAATTGAGGTATTTTAATCTAGTTATAATAATTTCTTTATTATTTATTATTTCAATGATTTAATTAATAAATTTTATAAATTATATATATATATCGTGTTTAATTTTGTTTCATGTCAAATTTCTCTAGTACAAGTTTAATTATGATTTTATTTTATTTTAAATTTAATAATTGATTTTCAAAGCGTTTCCAATGTGAACTTTGAGTTCTAAATTATTATTGTATTTTATGTGCATTTTTATTTATTGCATTTTATTTATTTAATTAATTATTTCTTGATTCTTAGAGTGTACAATTATTGGGTTTTGCAAAAATGTTTTAAAGGGGAAACCTTTCTAATGGAGTAAATTGTGAGGGTTCTGGGAGAACATATTATTTTTAGCTACTTATTATTTATTTAATTATTTATTATTAATTAATCAAGTTTACTATATTATTATTATTATTATTATTGTATAGTAGATTGGGTCATTCACTGAGAAGATTAGCATTTCATATCTTTAAATTCGTTCCCCTAGACCCAGGTTAGTAGATGTTGATTGTCCGAGGCAAGCTCGACGTTTTGGTTCGTTGCTGGAAGTCCAAGAAGTCTTTCTTTCTTTATTTCCTATCTTGTAATATTTCTTTCTACTTCATGTTGTAATAACTATCATATTTAGAAATTTTATAAGTGCTCCGTATACTATGTTGGATGTATTTATTTAATATTGCATCGGTTTCCTGTAAATTTGAAATGTTGCAAACTTGTGGTAACAAATTGTAGTAAGGTGGGAGGAATAAGGAGATATTGTTAGAAGTGTATTTTTTGTGCAGAAAATTTTGTGTTAAGTCAAAACCTTAGGGGAGATACTGTCGAATTTTCTATTGGAAGGTTCGGTAGTGTTTCTCTGGGATCAGAGCTTGTCTAGGGTTCCGATAAGGAGTCTTGGATAGGTCTTGACATAAAGTTCTCAAACACCTTTCCAGTTGATTTCATTTGATTTCGTAAAAGCAATCTAGGGATTTTTTTTTTTATTTCCTTTGAGAAGTTGAGGGATTAAGATGAAGGTTTTTTTTTTCTTTTTTTGTTTAGGGTTGTTGGTCTCGACTAATTTGCTGAAGAACAACATTAGTGTTTGATGTAGAAAATGGAGAGAGTTACGAAATTGAAAAAGCTCTGTATTTTCAACAAAAAAGTGCAGTATTGTGACAAGAAGATGAGATATATATGGATATTAGCTTTATGTAAAAATGAAGCTTAAAAATGTAGTCGTATTTTTTCATGTTTGTATGTGGGTTGTTTGGAATGGGTGCTGATGTCTAATTGGGTTATGTGGGTCACAATGTTAGGATCCATCTAGGATATCTTCCTAGAATCCTAGATAAGTCTTGATCTTAGAGGAAACCATACTGGATCATCCTATGAAAAATCCGGCTGCATCTCCCCTAAGGATAGAATATGTACCAAAAATTACCTGCACGAAAATGCGCTCCTATATAATACCACCTCATCCCTCCCAGCTTACTACAAATAATTCCATAATTTACAACACTTTGATAACAAAATATAAATATAGATACATATATTAGAAATGATTAAATAAACAACAAAAATATACTTTTAAATGTTTACGTCCGTCCACACCACCCACTTCGTACTTTATTACATTTCGATATCATTTTACAACGTACTAATGAAAAATGTAGAAAGGGGCCCATTTCCTGAGTCCTTTTTTTCTCTTTTTCTTTTTCATTATTTATTTATTTGTTTTGTTTTTCCCACGTGACAGAGAGAACGAAAGAGAAAGAAAAGAAAAAGGAAAGGAAGAAAAAGAATAATAAAAAAATACATATTTTATATTAGGTGATAACTGGCACTTTCTAACTGTGACATGTGAAAGCTCTTTGGTCATGATATGTGGTACCTCTCAATTGAGGACACATGGCACGTATAAGAGATCCCTTACATGATAAAGTCAGACCCAAATAAAATAGATACAATTTTACAAACCCATAACTTTTCAATCGTAGGTCCAAATTTAGCGTATCACTAGTCTCCGGACTCGTATTGACGAGCACTACCATATAATACAGGAGTCAACATTAAAATCCATATAAATAAAAAGTCAACTTCGACTAGTTGGTCAGTCCAGATCGTATATTGTTTTAAACATAAATTTCTATTCTTATCTCCGATTTTGACATACCACCAATGTATGAATTGGTGTCAACAAGTACTTTGTCATGGTACCCTAGTCAACACAAAATTCTATTCACAGTAAAAAGTCAACTGTGGAACCCACTTGGTCAACCAGGTAAAAATTAGTCAAACTTGGTCAAAAATTCAAATTCGTGGCATTTTCTCGGGTTGGGGTGTTACACACAGTTTGTCTAAAGCTTTACTAACACCATGTATTTTCACGTATTTAGTTAATTTATTTAATTTTTCATTCATTTATTTTTGTTTGCATTGTTTTGTGAATGGATGGTCCTGCTGATGATGATAGACATTCTTATGATGATAGACATTGTTTTATTCGTTTTGATAGTGAAAGCATGATACACTAGTTTGTTATTTGTTATTGTGAAAATTGAAATTGGGATTTCTATATATATGTGTGTGTGTGTGTGTGTGTGTATGTGTGTGTGTGTATGTGTTGGCCACATATTTATATTGTGTTGACAGCATATGTTGTTAGCATAAAAAATACTACAACAGTAGTACTAGTCCTATTATATCTCCTTTAAGTTATACATAGGTTGACAACATGAGTTGTTAAATGTTAAAAATAATAAAATAGTTGTACTGGTCCCCATTGGTGAAGTAGTTGGATGGGGACCTTAAATTATTATTCTTATTATTTTGTTGATTACTTGTGCTGTATTTGTTATTTGACTAAGATATTTGGAACTTATGTGGCTTTGTATTGCATTATATTTATATAGGGTTAATGGATTTGTTATCATTATCAATCCATATGTGGTATATAGGTAATTATGATTTTAATACATTTAGAAAATATATGGGTGGACAAGTAAGAATATTTGAAAAGCTTTATCCCAATATAGCCAACATAATAGACTTGAAAGACATGGTTAAAAAGATGGGGTACAACAAGTTTAAGTTACGGTATTTAGAGCCTCATAGTACATTACAATGGGGTGTGAAACCGTTAGAAATTGATAAAGATTCATTGAAGTTGGTTGAATTGGATAGTAAATAAGGAGCGGTTGATGTTTATGTCTTGCATAAGGATATAGATGAGAATGAACTAATAGATGAGGCAGTACAATCACCAATGGATGAACTAGTTCTTTCCGCATTGAATGAACCAGTTGACTCATTGCTGGACTCTCCAATTGGTAAGTCGGTGGATGATGAAACTAAAACTGAATGCCATAATTCTGATATGAATGTTGATGTAAAAGAAGATGATGATGCTTGGTTACATGAGAGGGTTGAAGACTAAGAAGATGATGACAATGCTCGGTTATATGAGAGTGATAAAGATGAAGAAGATGATGATAATGCTTTATACGAAAGGTTTAAGGTACAAGGGAGTGACAACGCCTTTAGGCAAAATGTTGGTAATGGTGTTGACAGTTTTCTTGGGAGTGTAGAAAGTCATGCTGCCAAGAAAAATGTTGGTAATGGTGCTGGTACTTCTGTTGGGAGTACAGAAGGTAATGCAAAAATGTTGGTAATAGTGCTGGTACTTCTACTTGGGATGCAGAAGGTAATGCTGCTAGGAAAAATGTTAGAAATTTTGTTAATACTTTTGCGGAGAGTGTCAGGATCCATCCAAAATCCCTTCTTGAAATCCTAGACAAGCCCTAATCCTAGGAAAATCCTACCGGACCGTCCTATGGAAAATCTGGCAGCATTTCCCCCAAGGGTAGAACATGCTCCAAGAATTACCTCCATGAAAACGCACTTCTATATGGTACTACCTTATCCCTCCCGCCTTACTACAATAATTTCCACAATTTTCAGTACTTCGATATCGAATTATATCAAAACATGTACACAATAGAAATGAACTAATAAGTAAAGACAAAAAATATACCTTTAAACATTCACGTCTACCCACACCACCCACTTAGTACCATACTACATGTTAATATCGTTTTACAACGTTCTGATACATAACATAAACAAGAGAAAATATGACAATATTAATAACAATAACACCATAACTTGCTTGTAGGCCTCCATACTTGCTCATAAGCTTATCCAATTGTCCGAAGGCTTATATATTTACTCGAAGACTTACACACTTGTCCAAAGGCTTCCGTATAATACCAATAATAATAATAATAATAATAATAATAATAATAATAATAATAATAATAATAAATGATAATAATACCAATAAAAATAATAATAATAATAATAATAATAATAATAATAATAATAATAATAATAATAATAATAATAAAGAATAAATAATTAATAATCATAATAACAATAATAATAATAATAATAATAATAATCACAAAATACCAATAATAAAATTAGTAGCAACAATGATAATTAATGGTAATAATAATAAGAAATAATGAAATTAATACTAAAAATAATCATAATAAATAATAATAACAATTATAGTAACAATAATAATAATAGCAATATTAATAACAATAAAAATAATAATAATAATAATAATAGCAACGATAACAAATGATATTGATAATAATGAGTAATAATAATAATTAAATACAATAATAATAACAACCATGTTAATAACAACTATAATAATAATAATAATAATAATAATAATAATAATAATAATAATAATAAATAAATAAATAAATAAATAAATAAATAAATAAATAAATAAATAAATAAATAAATAGATAATAAAAACATCAATGCTCACAATGACAACATTAATAACAATAAGAGTAATTACAATAATTAATAATAGCGACTATAATAATGATTGACCATATCAATGATAAATAATAATATTAATAGTAATAATAATAATAAGTAAGAATAAAAATAAAAATAATGAAAATAATTGTAAACGAAATCATGATAAATAATACTAACAATATTAATAACAAGAATAATATTAATAATAGTAATGACAATAAAAGAAATTAAGTATAATGTTGAAAAATTCAAAACATATTACGAAATATACACTCGTATCAGGGTATGAACAATACCTTCTAACATGCTGTATGATCCATAATTTTGGCTGTTGTCGGCACCTTGCTACCAATACAGTCCGGGATGGTTGTCTAGATTAGTCGTCTAGTCCCCTAGACTCGTAGGCAATAGTTATGAGACTAGCTTTTCATGGACCACATCAGATCGTCGACCCTGTACGGTGTGATACATACAAATATAATATAATATATATATATATATATAAAGATACTTGATGCACCATTCTATATACTAGTGGTGCCCGACGGTATCCAGTGTCCCAAGCACTGCCTGACGGGGAGGTTAAAGAGAGAAATTGGCATACGGTCTCATGGCGTCGCATGGTACTGTTGTTAACAGTCATCCTAGCCATGGAGGGGGGCGGCTGATGCTCACTGTGCATTATACCCTGCCTACCCTCGGTCTGATGGAAACTAGAGGACAACTTTATAAATAAACCTGCGTGCTCATAACAGATACAATACAGAACACCGGCAGGGTGTGGTACACCAATACTAGTGGTGTCTGGCGGTACACAACGTTCCAAGTACTATTCTGATAGGAGGTTCTAGAGAGAAAACCTGCATCCAGGTCACCGTGGCGTCCTAGCAGCACCGATGCTATAACCCTCAATCCCGGCCATGGAAGGATGCAGCTATGGCTAATATCAAACTTGCATGCCCTCGTTCCGATAGCAACCATGGGAGAGTATACAACCTGCATGCTCATCACATCCACAACCACAGAACATCGATACATGTATGGTGCATCTAAAACTATAAATTTTGTAATATTATAAAATATTAAAACTTGATAAAATATAATCGAATTCATATGCTTTTATCAAATACATAAATAGTAATAAATAATAAATAACAAATAATTAAAAGTACTGTATATTCTTGATTACAATAATTTAATATAATTATTTCTCTCAAACCTTCAGTTCAATTTATACCAAAAATGTTATCACTGAAACCACATAAAAATGTTATATATAGTTAAATACATAAGATTAAATATTATCCAATAAATCATATATTTTCAAATATCAAAATCTTATAAATACTGCTGGATTAAATACCTCCTTTCAGATCCATATAATCCACATTTTCTGAAGTCCATCATCATAATTCCATCACTTTAAATTCATCAATGTAAATTCACTAATTTTGTCACGACAAAACCAATCCACAAATATTTTAATGCATAATTATATTTTGGGCAGAATAATTTAAAACAATATTTTTCTTATTTCTCAAAACTAATTTAAATCAACATATCCTTAAAATCACATAGGATTCATATATAATTAGATTCATATAAGCACAATTATCATGCATCTTAGAATCAACAATAAATTTAACAATAATATAAAATTATCATTTACTTAATTTCCAAGGTATAAATTCAATACCACGCATATTTAATTTAATACAAATTAACATCATAAAATTAAGTAACGATTTATTCAAATAGTAAACACATATATTTTTCATAAATTCCAATAACACCATATTATATATACCCATGCATATATATATACACACAAGTATACATGTATAGGCATATATAAATGTACTCAATATATATATATATATATATATTTAGATATTCACCTACACTTGTATATATTCCTTCAACAACTAAATAAACATATACACACATACTCATATATATATATATATATACATGTCAATCCAACACACACCTACACTTATATATACATATATGTGTATAGATAAACATATGTACACAATCTAGCTTTATTTTCTAATTTTTCACATTTATTGTATTAATTTATTAAAAAAATGGCATCTTTCAAAATATTCCATCATAATTCACAAATGAGGTAGAAATGGAAAGCTAAAGAGACAAATAATATGTTACCAACCTCCGTTGAGCTCAAACCCACCAGGATTGGGTGGAAAATGAATGGAAAATTTCGGCTAAACTTTCTCCTCGTGTATCTCACAAACGGCTTGAAATTTGGACTAATGGAGTTGTTTTTGAGATCAGGGGTCCAACATAGGAGGGGTAGAGCATAAATTTGGATTGGGCACCTCAGAAAATGGCGAAATCGCTAGAATTTTGACTGGTGCCGCCTCCGGCTTCACAAGCCCGATTTGGGCGCATCGCCAGTCAGTCGACCGCCAAACTTGGCTGCCGAGCTCACCAGTGGTCCGTGCATGTCCTAACTTGGTGGCCAGAAAAATCAATTTTAGTGGGAACCCGAGAGGAAAGAAGAGAGAAGGAAGGAGGGAGAGGAAGAAGAAAGAAGAAGGAAAAAAAAAAAAAAAAAAAAAGAGTTTTCCCCCACGAGGGGGAAAAAGGAAAAAGAAAGAAAAAGAAATGAAATAAATAATAAAATAATATGATATTAAGAAAGTGATAATAAAACAATAAAATAATAATATAATAATATAAAATTATAAAATAATATTTTATTAGGGATGACATGTGGCACTTTATAAATGTGACACATGATGCATCCTAACTGGTGACATGTGGCCTGAATCAAAGACCTTTTTAAACATTTTATGACCGGGTAAAATCAATGTAGGGAAAAATAGATATAACTTTACAGATCCGTACCTTTTCAACCGTATATCCAAATTAGGCATGCCACCAGTCCACAGACTCATATTGATGAGCACTTTCATATAACACATGGGTCGACACCAAAATCTATGTAAATAAAAAGTCAACACCGAACTTGTTGACAAATTCGGATCCTATCTTGTTTCGCTCATACCTTTTAAACCGTAGCTTCGTTTTTGGCCTACTACTGGTCTATGAACTCGTGTCAATGAGTACTTTACCATGGTACCTCGGTCAATATGAAATTTCATCCACACTAAAAAGTCAACCATAGAATCCTCTTGATCAAACTTCATTAAAACTTCAAGCTGGGGCATTCTCTCGGGTTAGGGTGTTACAGGGAGTGTAGAAGTTAATGCTACTAAACAAAATGTTATGAATGGTGCTGGCTTTTTCTAGGAATGCAAGGAATTGTCATGCAGTGTATAATAATGAAGGAAATGTTGGTAGAGCCCCTACCTCTGGCCCTAAAAATGTTAACAGTATAGAAGAGGTTCATTAGGATTATGATGATCTTGTTAATTTAGCAAGTTCAGATGAGGATGGGGATACTGTGACACTCCCTATTTATAGTTCACTGGATGACTTGTTGAAACTTTCTGTTGGAATGAAGTTTTCTAGTTAAATAATTATTAAGGAGTACTTGGTGGATTATGCATTGAAAGGTGGTTAGGATATTAGGTTCGTAAAAAGTACTTCATGGAGGGTTACAACGTTTTATGAAGAAGCCTACCCTTGGAGAATGCATGGTTCAAACATGCAAAGAGAAAAGACTTTTTAAATTAAGACTTCACAAGAAGAGCATACTTGCAGTAGGCAACTCAACAAAAAGTTGGTTAATTTAAAGTAGTGGCTAATAATTATTTTCATTAGTTTAGAGAAAATCCTAAGATGAAATTTGCACATTTTCAATCAAAGGCTAAGCAGGATATTATAGTTGGCATATCAAATTCACAAGCATATAGAGCAAAGGTAAAGGCTAATGCACAAGCAGCAGGTGATGTGGCACCATAATACAGTCCGTTGTGGGATTATTATGCTGAGATTGTTAAAATCAATCCTGGGAGCAATAGTAAACTCAAAATAGATAGAGAAAGTGGAAAACATATTTTCAAAAGAGTTCATATTTATTTAGCAGCATGCAAAAATAGGTTCAAAACTGGATGCATTCCATTCATTTTATTTGATATATACCATTTGAAAAGTAAATATGGAGGACAACTATTGTCAGCTGTTGGAAGGGATCCAAACAAGTAAATGTATCCAATTGCTTATGCTGTGGTTGAGAATGAGAACAAGGAATCATGGACTAGGTTCCTCAAATATTTAATAGATGATATTGGGTATACCGATAGAGATAAGAAGTTTACTTTCATAAGTGATCAACAAAAGGTATTAGTTATTGTTTTGTTTAAGTGTCTAATTATCAGTAACATTTTTTTTTCTTTTTTTTGTACAATTCAGCATTCATTATGATCTATTACTAAGATCCTAAATTGTATTTATGTAAGGAACTTTTAGGGGGTGATTTTTTGCAATTGAAGAGCTTATGCCGGATGCGGACCATTGTTTTTGTGTGAGAAACCTCCATGCGAACTTTAATAAGCTTTATACAGGAAAGAATTTAAGGATTTGCTTTGAGATGCAGCTAGGGCAAGCAATGCATATGATTTTATAATGAAAATGGAACTTCTGAGAAAGGTAGAAAAGAAGGTAGATGAGTGGTTGTCAAGATTGGATCTGAAACATTGGAGTAGACATACATTTAGGGATGACATTTAATGCAATCTACTGACAAATAATATTAATGAGTCTTTTAACTTTTGGATTTGGGAAGGGAAAGATAAAACTATTATATGTGTGTTAGAATATATAAGGCAGAAGTTAATGTTAAGGATGAGGGAGAATAGAGAGAGTGAGAAAACATGAATACAGGATCTGCCTATTACCTCTACAAAAGCTAGAGCAGATGAAAGTGAACAATAGAAACTGCTTGCCATATTGGCTGTGGTGAATTTTTTGAGGTACAGGATCATCCTAATAGATTTGTATTAAATTTGCAAAATGTTCATGTAGTTGTAGAAAGTAGAAAATATGTGGTGTCCCATGTAGGCATGCTATTTCATGTATTTTTTTTTTTTTCATGAAACATGACACAGTTGATTACATTGATCCTTTATACAGTACAGCTGCCTATATGAGAGTTTATGAACCTATTATTTTCTCATTGAGTGGGCCATAAATGTGGACAAAAACATCAATTGACCTTGTATACCCTCCCCCCATATAGATAGGCTGCTAGAAGGCCAAAAAGAATAAGAAGGAGAAATCTATTTTAGAAGGAAAATGTATGACCTACAAGGGAACCAATAGTCAGGTGCAAAATTTTTTGGAAGTGGGGACACAACAAGAGGTCATGTAAGTAAGCTGCTACCAAGAGACCAAAAATTTGATGTCTTGGGAGAGAGTTTGACCATGAGGCTACAACTGATATGGTAATATTCAAATTAATTTATACAATATGAGTAATTGTTACATGTATGAGTCATATGAGTAATTGTTACACATTTGTTACATATGGAAAGGAGGTAATGAAAATGATGGCATAGTAAGTGGGCACTCAACGACCATGGCACCTGCAGCTACAGTTCCTTCTCCAGTTGTAAATACTTCTTTCTAATTTAAGAGATCCTATGCTTGTTATATTTAAGATGTCATGTTAGATTTACGGTACCAATACTTGCAAGTGCATTAAAAACTATACTTATTTCTAATTTAAGCTATCCCATGCTTGTTATATTTAAGGTGTCATGTTAGATTTATGTTACCAATACCTGCAAGTGTATTAAAAACTATGTAGAGCATTTCATGATATTATGTGGTTTAGAATCAAGATTTTCTCAAGTCTTATATTGCTTTTATGCTTGTTAGTGTGACTGATATCATGTGGCTTTTTCTCAAGTCTTATATTGCTTTTACTCGCATTTCTAATGATGACCAACAACCTCGACCAACAGAGCCAAAGGAAAGAAATCGTTGATTATTCTTATTTTGTGCTCAGAAGTTTATTGGTCAATGATAAAAATGAACTATTTGAAACAAGTCTTATCTTGTTTAGAATGAGTATTGATATAGTTCCAATCATTCTCAATGATCAATATAAACAATTTGGCCTAATTAGTAATGAGCAAAACAAAAAAAAAAAAAAAAAAGCTACTATACTTCTATTATACATGAATATAAACAATTTAATCTAAAAATTATGATGAAAATGACACAACAAATTAAGCTAGTAAACAAGATTATTTATAATCATACAATATGGAATACAAAGGAAATCAATCCTCCATTGCTACCTAACACAAAACATCTTCCATTGAACATCCATTGCCTAATGTCAAATTGAATGCATTATTGCAACTATAATACATCAACTACAAGACATTGAACATTCATCCACACAACTATTCCGGCCATCCCTAATTCAAATACAAATAACCTTTGTTTGTCTTACATCCACAACTATAACCATTCCAGAGCAAGAACTATCACAATTCTTGTTAATACAAAGTATAGCTTCCTAATTTTGATCATATAGTTGTTTACTTTGCCCTCAAGTTTCAAACTTTTTTTCTCCATATGCTTATTCCAAGACATCCACTTTTCCAACTCTGCTTTATAATCATCTATCATTCTTTTGTCATACCTCTCTTGTTGCTTATATGCTCCAATTTCATCCTCTAATTTTTGAATTTTCCCCTTTAAATGATCAATCACATCCTTTATATTATCTAATAGGTGCATTAATCCCTTTCAAAAAATTGCATCCTCTAGCATCCTACAAACATTGATAATTTATTTGTTGTGTAATTGAGTAATAAACATTGACAATTGCATCGTCAACTATATCATTACTACTTATATATATATATATATATATATATATATATTATGCATATATTGTAGCCAATAATGAAACATCAATTTGGGAATTTAAAATGGAATTTAGCAGGTTCTACACTACACTCTAAGGTTCAAAATGATGTACTAATTCCATGTTTGATAATTAAAATCCCAATGTGTCCAATCAAAAATAATAATCAATTACTTCATTTCTCTACATTTTACAATTTCCCTATACCACTAAATCCAAAATTATTTTCTAAGTCAGATTCATCATTTACAAGATTGGCAAAATCTTAAACTCCATCAACACAAAATCCCCTCCTAAGATTGGCAAACCTAAGGCATACCTTATGGGTATCATATCGGTGAAATCTCTTTTCAGGGTTGGTGCTGGTCATTGACATTCTCAGCACAACAAGTTGTGGTCTTTCACAGTTGCATAACAACTTCATTGAATAAATTGAGCTGCTTGAAGACATCTCACCTCTCTTCTTCATTACTTCTTCCTCAATTTGAAGACATCTCACCTCCCCTATTCTGTATTTTCAATTTTTAAATTATTTTTTTCACATAAATTAAAAGAAAAATGAAATTATTAAAAAGATTGATTTATTTATCACGTGATACTCACGTGACCAATATTTTAACAAAAAGAGTTTGGTTTTAGAGGATTGAATAGTAAAAGGTATTATCTATCAAATTTTTTTTATAGATTTCAAACTGAAAAAATATACAAGTAAAGGATACTAATCTGCAGTTTACATTTAATTTAATTTCTAAAAGTGTGCACTAGGGGATTTTTCAAAAACCTTTTGAGTATTGACGAATGTGTTACTACTCTTCATATACGTTGATTTCTTGGCTTTTGCACTAATTCCTTAAAAGTTTCTAGTTGCACTACCAAACACATTTTATACACTTCCATTATAAATCTATATTTCTACTAATTAGTGCATTTAATCATTGAACCTTTTTGAATAACTTTTTATACATGCTCATTCTTGCTCTCAAATCTCTCAATTTTACTTGCACTTCATCATAAACGAGGGTTGCATACTAAATGGTTATACAAATTATCTAAGCTAAAAAATATGAAAGAGTAAGATGCATCCATTTTTTTCTTTTTCATTTTGCAATCATTTGTTTTGTAATTTTTATTTTGTTTTTTGTTTTTTGATCTTTTACTTACTACGTGCGATTAGAACAACATTCTCTTTGGTTACTCACATCAGTGTTTTTTGGCATGTGTTCTATTGAACTTCATCATTTATTTCCTAGTTCAGAATTAAACAGTTTGCAACTGTTCAAAAGTTTATAACCGAACATCTTCAATACTGTCCAAAAGTTTATGATTGAACAGAATAAAAATAAATTCTTAAAAATATATCCAAAAGTACACAATCAAACAGTTCAAAAAATGTTCAAAATCTCATGACAAAACAATTTGATTTAGCTTTTATAACTATCAGTTTCACCCAAAAGCATTCTAGCCGGAAAACAAAAAATCCATGGAGTTTTATCATTATCTGTTTTGCCTAAAACGTTTATGATTTGTTGCTCAAACATGACTATCAGTTTCCTTGGAGTAATGTTTGAGTTGTGAAGGATTTGTTTTAAAAAAAAAAAAAAAAACATGTTTTTGCTTGGTTGGGGAATGTATAAATCTAGGATATTTTGGGTATTATAAATTTAGCATAACGTAATTTATGTTTTTTATTTATTTAAGGATGGTATGCAAAGAATGTGAGTATATAGAGTTCTTTTGGAATTGTGAAAAGAACTTCTTTATCTAATTCCTTTCATTGTTTCACAACCATCTTCTACTTGTATGTGGACACATGTACACGTATTGTGATAAACAAGTACTGGATAATCATCTGGGATTTCATAAGCATGGCAAGAAAAAGAGTACAAGGAGATTGTGGGGGAAAGCTAGAAAATGAGTGCCATATACTGTGTTCGAAGACTGAATATCACAATTACCTTATAATCTTGTACATCATATTTTCTCGTTCCTCCTCACCAAATATATTCTAGTCCAAATGACTATTCTTTCCAGGCTTTGGAGACATATGTGGCTTTCGACTCCAGTTTTATAACTTGAAGATAATAGGACTATGATTGTACAATAAAGTGAAATGGAATACGATACGTTTGTGAGCAACCAGTATTTGGAACATCGCGAGTTATGTACACAAATTCCATTTATATCCATATAACAAGTTTTAAGTGTAATTTGATTTTTAGTTTCGTCAATGAAACTGTTAGTAGACAAATAAATGGTTTCTTAAGCTTTGTCGATTCGAGTAAATTGAATCTCTGTGTTAGACATCATTCTTTGCTTTGTTTGTTCTTAATGCAAGTTCGTTAACTCTCTTTGTTTTCTTTCAGCCTTTCCCTCTTTGACATGGGTAATATCTAATACTAAGTCATTTCAAAACCTTATTTCTGGATACCTTATGATCGAAGAATTGCATTGGGTAGGAAGATATATTCGTGATATAGAATTTTCAATTCGTGGAACACTAAAAAATCTCTCATAATCGTATGGAAATTTTACTTCCTTTGTTTCTAGGTTCTGTCTCCTTGAGCGATTAACTTTAATATGTTGTATCTTGAAATTTTTTTACATCCATAGCCATAGCATGAAAGATTTGTTCATTGACCCATTGAATTGCATTGAGGCTACACTTCCAACACTAAATTTAGCATGCTTTCACTCTTTACACAATGCACTGCATGTCAATCACTTCAGTTGAAGCTTCTCTTAGACGCAAGTTTGAGTTTTTTGAAGAAGATTATGCTTACTATTGACTTGGAAAAGTTGTTTAGTTCTTTAAGTTTGCTTTTTATTCTCAAGGTTATAGTTATAGAAATTGTTATTTTACTCACTATATAATAGTATTTTTACTGTTATGGTTTATTTTATTATTATATATGGTATTAATATATATATATACATATGCACTAGAATATATTGAAGGCGGTAGAACCAGCCAAACAATATAATATAAAATAAATGATAAATAAATGATTAAATAAATAATTCAAAATAATATATTTTATATTTCATTTAATTTACATTTTATTTAATTGTTCTTGGCTGGCTTTGCCGCCTAATCTATTTACTTTCATTTCCTTCCGCTTATTCTTATTCTACTCTGTTCTTATTTATCTCATATCTTCATATATAATACTCTGTTCTTATTTATCTCATATCTTCATATATACTCTATACTCTACATTCTTATCTTCTTTTCCCCTTGTTGATCTTTGATACCAACAAGGGGATAAGCACAAAGAAGTAGAGTATGAATAAGATAAATAAGCGGAAGTAAAAGAAAGCGGAAATAAATAAATGAGGCGGTAAAGCCAGCCAAGAACAATTAATTAAAATGAAATATAGAATATAAATATAAATATGAAATTATATAGGATATATTGAAAGCGGTAGAACCAGCAAAGCAATATAAAATAAATGATTAAAATAAATAATTCAAAATAATGAAATGCAAATGCTTACTTGATTAAGGAGAGTACCACAAACTTGGTATCTGAATTGATTACAAAACACTCAAACTAACACTCAAATATTTTGATTAAAATTGATTATGGAAGAAGAAGAGAAGAGGAAAAAGAGGAGAAACTCTGCCAAGAAAACTGTCTAATTCTCTACTCAATTCAACTCCCTCTATATGTGGTGGTGAGGCTCCTTTATATAGGCAAATGAGGGCTTGATTCAATAAGTGGGACTCCTATTGATTGAAATGATTGTGTCGGTGAACAGTAACTTGAATAGTGAACAATGACATGAACAGTATTCTGCTTTTCTGGCTTTTTACTGTTCATGAACAATGATTGAATAGTACTTCTCGTGATTTGCTTTTGTGAGTGGAATTTTGAAAGCAACTTTGTACTGTCAAAGATTCCTGATGTTGATTATGACTCAGCCTTCCATTATATTGTTGATGTTGTGATCTTTTTCATCTCCGAACTGGTAGGTGTCATCTTCGTCTTGATGAAATTCTATATCTTCGTCAGATTCTTGATTGTTGTCTGTATTGATTATTCTGTGTTTTTTGAACATTTTGTGATAAATAGCAGCAAGGTCTGGATACATTGTTTTGTAATGGAAAGAGGCAAATACATCATTCCATACAAATTTGAAACCATTATGAATATATAATTTTGTATATTGATTTTCTTTTGCTAAAAAATATTTTTGATTAATTCCTTGGAGATTAAAATTGTCACCAAAAACAACAGCTCTCCAATGGCGTAACTGTTTTGTAATAGGATTAAAGCATCTGCGAACTTCTTCGTCTTGTCTGAGGTGATGAGTAGCATATTTTGATTTTTCAAAAGTGATTAGGTGTCTGGCTGGTTCCCATCCATGGATCCATTCGGGGGGTGTGGATGTGATGTGAACAGCAATATATCCTTGTTTAAGAGGGCTATAGTGGTGGGTAGAAAAAGACAGGTGATAGCCATTTTTAATAATTCAGTACAGTTTTGGGCTTGATCTGTGTGGGTGAATATGATTGTACCGACTAATCCCCAATCAAACAGGGTAGCCCAAGTGAGTGTTTTTCCTTGAAAAATAAAATTGTGAAAGGTGGGGGCATAGAGTCCAACTCTGTGGATGGCATAACTGATTTCATGTGGACAGCCTACATGATTAAGTGGGAGTGTAGCAGGGTCACATGTAGTACATTTTTTATTAGAGGGGTGTAAGGCAACTTCAGTGTAGACATACATCCCTCGGGGACAAGTGTGAGGTGATTCTACAAAAGAGAGGAGCATTCTTTGTAGGAAGCTAAATTCTTCATAGAATTGTTTCTTTTTGATTTTCCAGTTGTGGGAAATGATTTCAGGGGGTAAACCAGCTTGGTGTAACCATTGATTTGGATAGAAAAAGATACGGGCAGGATTCCAAGGTAAGGTGTGAGATTTGGTTGGGAGTAGGGAAGAATGAGGGGTGTGACTGGTAGATCCTTGATTTGGATTGAAAGGTTGTTTTTTTTTTTTTGGTCCAATAATCTAAGTCTTTTTGGAGATGGTTGATGTGGAGTTGGTGAATGGCATTGTTATGAAGTAGGGTTTGAATTTGGTGTTCGAGACATTGTTTTTCATGTTGGAGTTGATTGACTCGGGTTTCTAAAGGGTGATCTAAATAGGGGTTGTTAAGGAGATCAAGTGGGTTTTGGTATGGGACAACATGAGTATTCTGAGTGTTTGGGTCAACAACAACAGTGATTGGATTAGAATGGGAATGTTGCATTTTATGGGTAGATTGAGAACTGGAGGCTTTATTAGAGGTGATTTTTTGGACAAAGCGGAGTGTTTTGGAAAACTCGGGATCCATTCTGACCCATGGATGAATAAAGGCTTGAGGACCTAATTCTCTATAGGTGATTTCAAGGGCTTCTCTGAGGCTATAATAACCTTGATATTGGGTATTAGTTTGACCAGCGATTTCATGGGCTATTTGGGACTAAGTTTTGTAAAGGCCAGGGTTTGGGCAGCTGAATAGAACATAATGGGAGAAATATTTACAATCGGGCTTTTGGCGGATTGATTGTAAATAAAAACAAAGGTTATCTAAGGCATGAATAAAATCTGATTTTTGATCTGTGGATTCAAATTGTGCGGTATTCCACACAGAGTTAATTAAGGTTCTTTAGGGAATATCTAATTCAAATTGGGTTGGGAAATTCTTTTCAGCAATTTCTCCACTCCAAATTGGAACAGAATTGTTGTTGATTATCATGTAGCCAAGTGGACGAGACATGTTGTAATGAAAATAATTAGAGAAAAGATATTTTGAAAATATGAAAAATTTTATATATAGTAGAAAATAAAATTTTATTTGTTTGAAAATATGAATAAAAGATTGGAAATAAGAAAATAAGGTAGAATAAGAAGAGTAAGACAAGGAAGGAAGATGATTGATTTGGATTTGATTAATTGTTTTGGAAATGGATTGATCTTGTAGAAGCTGGATATTATTTGATTGGAGTAAGAAATCAAATTTGACTTTCTCACCTAAAGGGTGACTGATTATTCCATCATTTTTGGTGGTAAATGGGTATAATAAAGAAAGAAAGGGAATACCTAGAATAAATTGATCTGTCATATTTCTTATAAGGACAAATGATGTTTTGAAACAAATTTTATTATGACAAATATGAGCTTGATTAATTTTATAATGTAAATCCATTTTACTACCATTAGCGGAGTTTAATCTTTCTTTAGTTTTGGTGTAATATTTACTAGGTATGAGTCCTTCCTGCACACAATTTAAATCTGCACCTGAATCTAAAAGTGCAATTGTTGTTAATTGAAAATCTTTAATGATTATGGTGATTTTTATGTGCCATTTTCTAAGTTTGATTTTTTGAATTGAAGCTAGACAATTATCACGGGAAGATCATTCTTCCTGTTCGTCAGGTTGATTAGGACTAAGGTTTTGAGGGTTATCTTGAATAAACTGTAATTGATGTTTGATTATATGATTTTCTAATTTTAATTCTTTAATTTCAGACTTGATTGTTTTAATTTCTGTTTGTAAATCTAGAATAGTTATGTGTTTATTTTTTTATTTATTAAATGTTTGTAAAGCTTCTGTTAAACAGATTTTTTGAGTATTTTTATTATGTTGATTTGTTTCTTTGTGATTATCAGTTATTATCTTTTTATATTTTTTCATGTAGTCTATCTTGTCATCAGGATTTTCTAATTTACTAAGTAATTCTAAGATTATATCTTCATCTTCTGTAGAATTAGTTAAGACACTAAGTGATTGATTACAATAGGTATCTAGACAGCAAGCATCTAAACATCCTAAAGTAATTTTAGGGTTATCTGTGTCACTAGTGGATTAATTATGAATACTTGATTCGTCAGAACTTGATTCAGTGTAAATATTGTTTTCACTATGTCCACTATCTGTGTTGTGTATTCCTAATATATTGATTAAGTTTTGTTTTTGATCTTCTGGTATTTCTAATTGTTTGATTGTTTGTTTGACTTTGCATTGATTAGCAAAATGACCAAATTTGTTACATTTAAAACATTTGATTTCAGTATTATCTTTTGAATCTTTTTTGTGTTTATTTGATTTATAAAATTTATCAGGATTGGGTTTATTAAACTTATGAGTGTTGTAATAAGGTTTTCTAAAAGGTTTTTTATGGGATTTTTCTTTGATTTTGTTTCTCCTGGAGGGTGCTAGTGTAGACAAACCATATTGTTGACAAAAGTTGCCTAATTCGTATTTAGTTTTCTTTTTATCATTATTTAATTGATTGGCTATTTTCATATCGGTGCACATTTTTAATCCTTCTTTTTTTATTATTGAAACTATATCTCCATAGGTTAATGAATCGTAGTCTATGTGACCACTATCATTACTTAAGACATTTCTGATTTTTCTAGCAAATAATTGGGGTAGACCATTAATAAATTTTTCTTTCCAAGAAGGTTGATTACTGCCGTCTCTCATCATGATTCCAGTGGTAAATGTTTGTACATACCATTCGAAATCACTAAGAGTGGGACAATGTAAATTGGTTAATTGACTATGGATTCTTTCGGTGACAGCTGTAGGGGTTCCTATAAAATGTCTAATTATTGTAGCTAACAAGGTATTGACACCATCTGGGACAGCTTGACCTATTGATTCGTCAAATATGGGTGGTATCAGAGCCATAAGTGTTTCGATCTATATCTTGCTACTTTCTTTTAGCACCCGTAGAGTATTATATCTGCTTAATCAATTCAGTTTCTTGTTTCATTTCTTTAACTTTATTCCCTTCGATTTACTTTTGTTATATTGTTCCTTTCTAAACCTTGCTGAACAGTAATCGTTCCAAGTCTGAACAATATGTCCCAGGAGAGGCATGAGATGATGTCGGTCTGAGAGGTATAGGAATAGGATGGAAAAATATTAGTAAAAGTAAATTTAGGTTTTTAAAGCTTTAGAAATTAAATTAAGAAAATGGATAGATTATTTAGATCTAATTCTTCTACTAGTTCTAGATTAAGTACTAGTTCTAGATCATCACTTAATGGAAATCAAATACCAGACATAATCAATGAAGAAATACAATCAATACAGTCACCCACAGCCTCAGATTTCATAGATCACCAATTAAACACACTAGATACACCCTTTAAACCACATTGGAAACAATTAAATCAAGAAATGATGTCCGATAAAAATCAAGATAGATTAATCAAATATAGACAATCGCACACTAGAGAACAAAAAGAAGAAATTTGGCAAACTTGGAAACAAACAATGTTACAACTTAAATTTGATATAAAATTTTTCGATTTTCTTGAAAAATATTATTATCCCTTAAACAATTTAAAAACTTTAACAAAACAAAAATGGATTAAATCAGATAAATCTACAGTTCTGTCTAGTCACCCTCCAGTTGAAAAAATAATCATTCCCCATTTAAATAATCAAGTCATAGTCTCGCCATTTAAAACTTCAACAAATGAAAACAAAGATTTAATTAATGAAACTAGAAAAGTCATTGAACAAAATAATTACACAAATCAAAGTCTTATTACAATAGGTAAACAATTAGATAAAATAGAAACCAAAATTGATAATTCCTCTAAAGAAGACATTAAACCCCAACCACTTATAAAATTTCCCGATATTACAAAAATTCCAACCCTTCCAAATAAAACTAATCAACTTAGTCAACTCTTAAAAGAATTACAATTAAAAACTTCCAATTCAAAACATGAAGCCTCCTCTTCCAATCTAGCTACCATCAACAATAAAACTTCATCTGATACAGAATCAAATCAACCTTCATTAGATAATCATATTAATAGACTTAAAAATCACAAACCACGATTTAATACCTTTAAACAATGGAATAATAAACCCTTACCTCTTGAATTTCAAGAATCAACTTCTAAAAATCAATTCTCTGTCAGTTCTGATAAATTATATGAATGGAATATAGATGGATTAAAAGAACAAGAAATATTAAACAAATTACCCCACATGTCCATGATTGCTAATAGTTATTTTACTAATCAAAACCTTCCCCAACCTGAAATTGTTGAATTACTAGTCATAGGTTTTACCGGTACTTTACACTACTGGTGGGAAAAACATTTAACAGATCAATCTAAATCAGAAATCGTTCATGCAGTTAAATTAGATGAAGAAGGATTCCCCATATTTGACGACTCAATAGGTCAAGGTGTCCCAGATGGTGTCAATACCTTGTTAGCTACAATAATTAGACATTTTATAGGAACCCCTACAGCTATCACCAAAAGAATCCATAGTCAATTAACCAATTTACATTGTCCCACTCTTAGTGATTTCGAATGGTATGTACAAACATTTACCACTGGAATCATGATGAGAGACGACAATAATCAACCATTTTAGAAAGAAAAATTTATTAATGGTCTACCCCAATTATTTGCTAGAAAAATCAGACATGTCTTAAGTAATGATAGTGGTCACATAGACTACGATTCATTAACTTATGGAGATATAGTTTCAATAATAAAAAAAGAAGGATTAAAAATGTGCACTGATATGAAAATAGCTAATCAATTAAATAATGATAAAAAGAAAACTAAATATGAATTAGGAAACTTTTTTCAACAATATGGTCTATCTACAATAGCATCCTCCAGAAAAAACAAAATCAAAGAAAAATCCCATAAAAAACCCTTTAGAAAACCTTATTACAAAACACATAAATTTAATAAACCTAATCCTGATAAATTCTATAAATCAAATAAACATAAAAAAGATTCAAAAGATAATACTAAAATCAAATGCTTTAAATGTAATAAATTTGTTCATTTTGCTAATCAATGCAAAGTTAAGCAAACAATCAAACAATTAGAGCTACCAGAAGATCAAAAATAAAATTTAATCAATGTCTTAGGAATACACAACACAGATAGTGAACATAGTGAAAACAATATTTACACTGAATCAAGTTCTGACGAATCAAGTATTCACACTGAATCCACTAATGACACAGATAACCCTAAAATTACTTTAGGATGTTTAGATGCTTGTTGTCTAGAAACCTGTTGTAATCAATCACTTAGTGTCGTAACTAATTCTACAGAAGATGAAGATATAATCTTAGAATTACTTAGTAAATTAGAAAATCCTGATGAAAGAATAGAATACATGAAAAAATATAAAAAGATAATAACTGATAATCACAAAGAACCAAATCAACATAATAAAAGTACTCAAAAAATCTGTTTAACAGAAGCTTTACAAACATTTAATAAATCAAAAAATAAACATATAACTATTCAAGATCTACAAACAGAAATTAAAACAATCAAGTCTGAAATTAAAGAATTAAAATTAGAAAATCATATAATCAAACATCAATTACAGTTTATTCAAGATAACCCTCAAAACCTTAGTCCTAATCAACCTGACGAATAGGAAGAAGGATCTTCCCGTGATAATTGTCTAACTTCAATTAAAAAAATCAAACTTAGAAAATGGCATTTAAAAATCACCATAATCATTAAAGATTTTCAATTAACAACAATTACAGTTTTAGATTCAGGTGCAGATTTAAATTGTGTGCAGGAAGGACTCATACCTAGTAAATATTATACCAAAACTAAAGAAAGATTAAACTCCGCTAATGGTAGTAAAATGGATTTACATTACGAAATTAATCAAGCTCATATTTGTCATAATAAAATTTGTTTCAAAACATCATTTGTCCTTATAAGAAATATGACAGATCAAGTTATTTTAGGTATTCCTTTTCTCTCTTTATTATACCCATTCACCACAGAAAATGATGGAATAATCAGTCACCGCTTAGGTGAAAAAGTTAAATTTGAATTTATTCAGAAATCACATAATATTCACACATTGAAACACACTTCTATTTCAAAAACCATGAATCGCATTCAAAATAAAACCAAACATTTACATTTCTTACAAGAAGAAATTAAATATAAACAAATAGAAAATCAACTATCTAATTCTTACCTTCAACAAAAAATCACTGATTTTCAACAACATTTAATCAAAGAAGTATGTGCTGAAATACCTAATGCTTTTTGGCATAGAGCCAAATATATCGTTAAACTTCCTTATATAAAAGATTTTGATGAAAGAAACATCCCAACTAGGGCCAGAGCCATACAAATGAATCAACAATTGATGGAATATTGTAAAACTGAAATTCAAGAACTCCTAAGTAAAAAATTAATTCGTCCTAGTGAATCCCCTTGGTCTTGTTCTGCTTTTTATGTTCAGAAAAATGATGAATTAGAACGAATATCCCCTAGATTAGTAATCAACTATAAACCATTAAATAAATATCTTCAATGGATTCGATACCCTATTCCAAACAAAAAAGATTTAATCAATCGTCTTAATCAAGCTACTATTTTCTCAAAATTTGACATGAAATCAGGTTTTTGGCAAATAGAAATTCATGAAGAAGATAGATATGAAACTACATTCTTATCTTCTTGTCAAAATAATGAAATGCAAATGCTTACTTGATTAAGGAGAGTACCACAAACTTGGTATCTCAATTGATTACAAAACACTCAAACTAATACTCAAATATTTTGATTACAATTGATTATGGAAGAAGAAGAGAAGAAGAAAAAGAGGAGAAACTCTGCCAAGAAAACTGTCTAATTCTCTACTCAATTCAACTCCTCCAATATGTGGTGGTGAGGCTCCTTTATATAGGCAAAGGAGGGCTTGATTCAATAAGTGGGACTCCTGTTGGTTGAAATGATTGTGTTGGTGAACAGTAACTTGAATAGTGAACAGTGACATGAACAGTATTCTGCTTTTCTGGCTTTTTACTGTTCATGAACAATGATTGAATAGTACTTCTCGTGATCTGCTTTTGTGAGTGGAATTTTGAAAGCAACTTTGTACTGTCAAAGATTCCTGATGTTGATTATGACTCAGCCTTCCATTATGTTGTTGATGTTGTGATCTTCTTCATCTCCGAACTGGTAGGTGTCATCTTCGTCTTGATGAAATTCTATATCTTCGTCAGATTCTTGATTGTCGTCTGTATTGATTATTCTGTGTTTTTTGAACATTTTGTGATAAATAGCAGCAAGGTCTGGATACATTGTTTTGTAATGGAAAGAGGCAAATACATCATTCCATACAAATCTGAAACCATTATGAATATATAATTTTGTATATTGATTTTCTTTTGCTAAAAAATATTTTTGATTAATTCCTTGGAGATTAAAATTGTCACCAAAAACAGCAGCTCTCCAATGGCGTAACTGTTTTGTAATAGGATTAAAGCATCTGCGAACTTCTTCGTCTTGTCTAAGGTGATGAGTAGCATATTTTGATTTTTCAAAAGTGATTAGGTGTCTGGCTGGTTCCCATCCATGGATCCATTCGGGGGGTGTGGATGTGATGTGAACAGCAATATATCCTTGTTTCATGGGAGTATAATGATGGGGTAGAAAGAGACAGGTGATGGCCATTTTGATTAGTTCAGTACAGTTTTGGGCTTGATCAGTATGGGTGAATATAATGGTACCAACTAATCCCCAGTCGAAGAGGGTGGCCCAAGTGATTGTTTTACCTTTGAATATGAAATTGTGAAAAGTTGGGGCATATAGGACAACACGGTGAATAGCATAACTGATTTGATGAGGACAGCCTACATGATTAAGTGGGATAGTAGCAAGGTCACATGTAGTACATTTTATATTGGAAGGGTGTAGAGCAGCTTCTGTGTATACATACATGCCACGAGGACAAGTATTGGGTGATTCAACAAGAGAGCGTAGCATTCTTTGAAGAAAGCTAAATTCTTTCATAGAATTGTTTCTTTTTTATTTTCCAGATGTGGGAAATGATTTCAGGGGGTAAACCAGCTTGGTGTAACCATTGATTTGGATAGAAAAAGATACGGGCAGGATTCCAAGGTAAGGTGTGAGATTTGGTTGGGAGTAAGGAAGAATGAGGGGTGTGACTGGTAGATCCTTGATTTGGATTGAAAGGTTGTTTTCGTTTTTTGGTCCAATAGTCTAAGTCTTTTTGGAGGTGATTGATGTGGAGTTGGTGAATGGCATTGTTATGAAGGAGGGTTTGAACTTGGTGTTCAAGACATTGTTTTTCATGTTGGAGTTGGTTGATGCGGGTTTCTAAGGGGTGATCTAAATAGGGATTGTTAAGGAGATCAAATGGGTTTTGGTATGGGACAACATGAGTATTTTAATTATTTGGGTTAACAAAAACAGTGATGGGATTAGAATGGGAATGTTGCATTTTATGGGTAGATTGAGAACTGGATGCTTTATTAGAAATGATTTTTTGGACAAAGCGGAGTGTTTTGGAAAACTCTGGATCCATTCGGACCCATGGATGAATAAAGGCTTGAGGGCCTAATTCTCTATAGGTGATTTCAAGGGCTTCTCTGAGGCTATAATAACCTCGATATTGGGTATTAGTTTGACCAGCAATTTCATGGGCTATTTGGGACCAAGTTTTGTATAGGCCAGGGTTTGGGCCGCTGAATAGAACATAATGGGAGAAATATTTACTATCGGGCTTTTGGCGGATTGATTGTAAATAAAAGCAAAGGTTATCTAAAGCATGAATAAAATCTAATTTTTGATCTGTGGATTCAAATTGTGCGGTATTCCACACAGAGTTGATTAAGGTTCTTTGGGGAATATCTAATTCAAATTGGGTTGGAAAATTCTTTTCAGCAATTTCTCCACTCCAAATTGGAACAGGATTGTTGTTGATTATCATGTAGCCAAGTGGGCGAGACATGCTGTAATGAAAATAATTAGAGAAAAGATATTTTGAAAATATGAAAAATTTTATATATAGTAGAAAATAAAATGTTATTTGTTTGAAAATATGAATAAAAGATTGGAAATAAGAAAATAAGGTAGAATAAGAAGAGTAAGACAAGGAAGGAAGATGATTGGTTTGGATTTGATTAATTGTTTTGGAAATGGATTGATCTTGTAGAAGCTGGACATTATTTGATTGGAGTAAGAAATCAAATTTGACCTTTTCACCTAAGGGGTGACTGATTATTCCATCATTTCTATAGTGAATGGGTATAACAAAGAGAGAAAGGGAATTCCTAGAATAACTTGATCTGTCATATTTCTTATAAGGACAAATGATGTTTTGAAACAAATTTTATTATGACAAATATGAGATTGATTAATTTTATAATGTAAATCCATTTTACTACCTTTAGCGGAGTTTAATCTTTCTTTAGTTTTGGCATAATATTTACTAGGTATGAGTCCTTCTTGGACACAATTTAAATCTGCACCTGAATCTAAAAGTGCAATTGTTGTTAATTGAAAATCTTTAATGATTATGGTGATTTTTATGTGCCATTTTCTAAGTTTGATTTTTTGAATTGAAGCTAGACAATTATCACGGGAAGATCCTTCTTCCTGTTCGTCAGGTTGATTAGGACTAAGGTTTTGAGGGTTATCTTGAATAAACTGTAATTGGTGTTTGATGATATGATTTTCTAATTTTAATTCTGTAATTTCAGACTGAATTGTTTTAATTTCTGTTTGTAAATCTTGAATAGTTATGTGTTTATTTTTTTAATTATTAAATGTTTTCAAAGCTTCCGTTAAACAGATTTTTTGAGTACTTTTATTATGTTGATTTGTTTATTTGTGATTATCAGTTATTATCTTTTTATATTTTTTCATGTACTCTATCCTTTCATTAGGATTTTCTAATTTACTAAGTAATTCTAAGATTATATCTTCATCTTCTGTAGAATTAGTTAAGACACTAAGTGATTGATTACAATAGGTATCTAGACAGCAAGCATCTAAACATCCTAAAGTAATTTTAGGGTTATCTATGTCACTAGTGGATTCAGTATGAATACTTGATTCGTCAGAACTTGATTCAGTGTAAATATTGTTTTCACTATGTTCACTATCTGTGTTGTGTATTCCTAATATATTGATTAAGTTTTGTTTTTGATCTTCTGGTATTTCTAATTGTTTGATTGTTTGTTTGACTTTGCATTGATTAGCAAAATGACCAAATTTATTACATTTAAAACGTTTGATTTTAGTATTATCTTTTGAATCTTTTTTGTGTTTATTTGATTTATAGAATTTATCAGGATTGGGTTTATTAAACTTATGAGTGTTGTAATAAGGTTTTCTAAAAGGTTTCTTATGGGAGTTTTCTTTGATTTTGTTTCTCCTGGAGGGTGCTAGTGTAGACAAACCATATTGTTGACAAAAGTTGCCTAATTCGTATTTAGTTTTCTTTTTATCATTATTTAATTGATTGGCTATTTTCATATCGATGCACATTTTTAATCCTTCTTTTTTGATTATTGAAACTATATCTCCATAGGTTAATGAATCGTAGTCTATGTGACCACTATCATTACTTAAGACATTTCTGATTTTTCTAGCAAATAATTGGGGTAGACCATTAATAAATTTTTCTTTCCAAAAAGGTTGATTACTGTTGTCTCTCATCATGATTCCAGTGGTAAATGTTTGTACATACCATTCGAAATCACTAAGAGTGGGACAATGTAAATTGGTTAATTGACTATGGATTCTTTCGGTGACAGCTGTAGGGGTTCCTATAAAATGTCTAATTATTGTAGCTAACAAGGTATTGACACCATCTGGGACACCTTGACCTATTGATTCGTCAAATATGGGGAATCCTTCTTCATCTAATTTAACTGCATGAACGATTTCTGATTTAAATTGATCTGTTAAATGTTTTTCCCACCAGTAGTGTAAAGTACCGGTAAAACCTGTGACTAGTAATTCAACAATTTCAGGTTGGGGAAGGTTTTGATTAGTAAAATAACTATTAGCAACCATGGACATGTGATGTAATTTGTTTAATATTTCTTGTTCTTTTAATCCATCTATATTCTATTCGTATAGTTTATCAGAACTAACAGAGAATTGATTTTTAGAATTTGATTCTTGAAAGTCAGGAGGTAATGGTTTATTATTCCATTGTTTAAAGGTATTAAATCGTGGTTTTTGATTTTTAAGTCTATTAATATGATTATCTAATGAAGATTGATTTGATTCTGTATCAGATGAATGGTGATTTTTAAAAGTAGCAAGATTGGAAGAGGAGGCTTCATTTTTGGAACTGGAAGTTTTTAGTTGTAATTCTTTTAAGAGTTGACTAAGTTGATTAGTTTTATTTGGAAGGGTTGGAACTTTTGTAATATCTGAAAATTTTATTAGTGGTTGAGGTTTAATTTCTTCTTTAGAGGAATTATCAATATTGGTTTCTATTTTATCTAATTGTTTACCTATTGTAATAAGACTTTGATTTGTGTAATTATTTTGTTCAATGATTTTTCTAGTTTCATTAATTAAATCTTTGTTGTCATTTGTGGAAGTTTTAAATGGCGAGGCTATGACTTGATTATTTAAATGGGGAATGATTATTTTTTCAACTGGAGGGTGACTAGACAGAACTGTAGATTTATCTGATTTAATCCATTTTTCTTTTGTTAAAGTTTTTAAATTGTTTAAGGGATGATAATATTTTTCAAGAAAATCAAAAAATTTTATATCAAATTGAAGTTGTAACATTGTTTGTTTCCAAGTTTACCAAATTTCTTCTTTTTGTTCTCTAGTGTGCGATTGTCTATATTTGATTAATCTATCTTGATTTTTATCGGACATCATTTCTTGATTTAATTGTTTCCAATGTGGTTTAAAGGGTGTATCTAGTGTGTTTAATTGGTGATCTATGAAATCTGAGGCTGTGGGTGACTGTATTGATTGTATTTCTTCATCACTGTAACGAGGTTGACTAACCTGTCCAGTGTGGTGAATTGATTTTAATTTAAGATTTTTAAGTTCATTTTCTAATCTTAATTTGTGTAGTTGTTGTTCTAATTCCTGAATTTTAATTCTTTGTAAATCTTTTTCTATTTCGTGATCTCTTCGAGACATACTATCAGAAGAGATTGACTCTATGATTGGTTTATTAAGGGATTTTCTCGAGGAGGTTTCTCCTAATGGTTGATTAGATCTAGGATTTCTATCAAAGGTGATTCTAACTGATCCATCATTAGATTGTGAGATGAACTCAGTGTTGGTTAAAATATTTTGAATAGGGGTTGGACTACGGACATCAGTTAATACCCAATCAGAGGGTAAATTAACATCAGACCATTTGATTAGTTTAGGGATTTGAATATTTAAATCTTGGTATTGACTTTGGATTAGCATGGTATGACCTTTGGCATTATGTTTTTTAGCTTTAAAGTTCATATTAGTTCCTGAGACTTTATAATGGATTCTGTAAATTAAGGCTAAGGGTTGACGACCTTCGTCGAAGTTATAACCCGAAGTTTTTAGATTAAGAGTTAAAACCTTTAATATACATGGATCTGTTAAACTGACTGGAAAATTTGGATAATAGTCAAAATGAACAGGACCATTACATAAACTGGTTCCTACGACAGCAAAGACACTTTCATTAAAGTTTCTAAAACTAGCATCTCTAAGACATAGTAGTATAGATGAGTTGGTTCCAAATTTTGTAAGGGGTTTGATTCCAATTTGAACTAATCCTATGTGTAGGAAACGGTGACCATCTCTTAGATGTTGTTTAATGTTATCTTTGTTGATTAGTTGGCATGTTTCATGATCTTTGTTGATTGTGTAAACTTGTTCAACAGTTTTAATATGTGATTCACTTTTAAATGAGGATAAAGACCAAGTTTTATGGTGGTAAATTTCACTAGGGGAAACTGGAGGAATATTCCGGTCGGGGTTGATTGATTCATTAGAAGGAAAACTATAATGTTCTTCATTGATTATGTCTGGTATTTGATTTCCATTAAGTGATGATCTAGAACTAGTACTTAATCTAGAACTAGTAGAAGAATTAGATCTAAATAATCTATCCATTTTCTTAATTTAATTTCTAAAGTTTTAAACACTTAAATTTACTTTTACTAATATTTTTCCATCCTATTCCTATACCTCTCAGACCGACATCCTCTCATGCCTCTCCTGGGACTTATTGTTCAGACTCGGAACGATTACTGTTCAGCAAGGTTTAGAAAGGAACAATATAACAAAAGTAAATCGAAGGGAATAAAGTTAAAGAAATGAAACAAGAAACTGAATTGATTAAGCAGATATAATAGTCTACGGGTGCTAAAAGAAAGTAGCAAGATATAGATCGAAACACTTATGGCTCTGATACCAACAAAGGGACAAGAAGATAAGAATGTAGAGTATAGAACAGAGTAGAATAAGAATAAGCAGAAGGAAATGAAAGTAAATAGATTAGGCGGCAAAGCCAGCCAAGAACAATTAAATAAAATGTAAATAAAATGAAATATAAAATATATTATATGAAATCATATAGAATATATTGAAGGTGGTAGAACCAGCCAAGCAATATAATATAAAATAAATGATAAATAATTAAAAATAAATGAATGCAAAATGCTTACTTGATTAAGAAGAGTACCACAATTTGGTATCTCAGTTGTTTACAAAACACTCAAACTAACACTCAAATATTTTGATTACAATTGATTATGGAAGAAGAAGAGAAGAAGAAAAAGAGGAGAAACTCTGCCAAGAAAACTCTCTAATTCTCTACTCAATTCAACTCCCTCAATATGTGGTGGTGAGGCTCCTTTATATAGGCAAAGGAGGGCTTGATTCAATAAGTGGAACTCCTGTTGATTGAAATGATTGTGTCGGTAAACAGTAACTTGAATAGTAACAGTGACATGAACAATATTATGCTTTTCGGTACTTTTTACTGTTCATGAACAGTGATTAAATAGTACTTCTCGTGATCTGCTTTTGTGAGTGGAATTTTGAAAGTAACTTTGTACTGTCAAAGATTCCTGATGTTGATTATGACTCAGTCATCCATTATGTTGATTTTAGTCAGACCCTAGATCATAGGGATCTTGACTATCTTGATAATCTGCCCATCTTGATGAGGATCCAGGAATAGTTTTTGATTGAGAGCCAGCTGAATCTGCTTTGGGCTGACTAGAGGCATCATCAGATGTGTCGGAATCATCTGATAATTGATCTACTTCTTCAATTAATTTTTGAATATGGGCCAGCATTTCCTTTTTTGATCTGGTTGATTTACCGGAAGTTTGGCTGGAGGATGGTTTGATAGTCTTGGGGGGAGAAATAGGGAATTCATCCATGACCATTTTATGAGTACGGGTTGAATTCTATTTGTCCCACCATTTGATGGAGTAAATACGATAGATAATATCTTGTTCTCTGTGATATTGCCATTTAAAAATCCAAGATACTTTGTATTTGGACATAAAAATAAGTTAAATAGGAAAGCCACTTTCTTTATAGGTGATTTTATAATGTTTGGAAAAGTGAGTGATTAAATGTTGGATCTGTGGTGGGAGATGTTCTTTGGCTGGGCCATGATCACACCACCAATGGAAAAACCAACTGGGAAAGTTTCTGGGAAATTTGGAATCCCAACTAATGAACCAGGAATGAGAAAATGAGTCATTTTGGTGTAGAAAGATGAAATCCCAGGCATCAATATAATCATAATAATTATATAAATAGGGGATCACATTGACATCACCTGGAGAAGTGATTTTCTTTGATTGATGAGCTGGTTGATTCCATTCTTCAAGAGTAAGAATTTTGTGTATCCAAAATTTATGGGAAATAATGGTTTGATTATCATTTTTATCAAAGAGAGGGGTAATAGTGACTGATTGGGTATGCTGAAGAATGGATGCATAATATTTTAAATTTTTGGTAGGTAATTTGGGAATAAAATGGAAATTAGGATGAAGAAATTGATTAATAATGTGGGGAATAGTGGGAAGCTTTCGAAGAGAAGGTTCAATATAGAATAAAAGATTACGTGCGATATCAAAATAGGGAGATGATTTTGGTTGTGTTTGGGTAAGTGGGGTGAATGGTTGGCTAGGAACTAAGCTGTATGGATTGTAGGATTTAACAAGGGCATTTTGGTAATTAATTTGGCTGATTGGAATTGGTTGAGAAAGGTGAGTAGATTCAGTAGGGATTATAGATTGATCTTTGGGTGATTGGATTTGATTTGGGGTAGGATGATTAGGATTTGGAAGAGGGGTCGATGACCCCTTTTTGCGAGGCATGATTAAGCCTCGGGGAGGAAACCGTACCCTGCAGAAATTCACAGGTTAAGAAATCAGGAATGCAATTTTGATTACCTTTGATGTATGCAATTTCAAAATCAAAAATACTTAATATAGCTTGCCAGCGGGCAAAAATTTGTTTGGATGCAATATTTTGAACATCTTTTTCTAAAACATATTTGGCACTTTGAGAAAAAGATGGTCATCAAAATCTTTTATATAAGGAAGTTTAACGATATATTTGGCTCTATGCTAAAAAACATTAGGTATTTCAGCACATACTTCTTTGATTAAATGTTGTTGAAAATCAGTGATTTTTTGTTGAAGATAAGAATTAGATAGTTGATTTTCTATTTGTTTATATTTAATTTCTTCTTGTCAGAAATTATTCAGTTTCTTGTTTCATTTCTAAAGCTTTAAACACTTAAATTTACTTTTACTAATATTTTTCTATCCTATTCCTATACCTTTCAGACCGACATCTTCTCATGCCTTCCTAGGACATATATATATATATATATATGTAACTAAATTATAGTTGTCATTTATTTATTTATGGAAAACTGGTACTGTTACATCCCGAATTATATCAAGTTTTACATATTACGTCTTAAATATATATATATATATATATATTTTTAATATTTTGCACCACGAACTCATAAGATCCTTGCATCATTATTCTTTCTGTTTAAATACTAAAGGGAGGTTGCAAATCACAATTTTGTATTGTTTAGACTGTAAAGTACAAAAATTTATAAATAAATAAAAAATGAAAACAAAAAAAAATTATAATTTTTTTGATGTGTTAGTAAAAAAAAATTAAAAATTGCAACTATATTTTTTAACAAATAAAAATAAAAATCTCTACATATAATAGATATTCTAAAAATAAATAAATAAATAAATAAAGATCAATAAAAAATTAGAACTATAATTTTTCAACTAAAAAAATATTTTAAAATAATAAATAAATAAAGAGCAACAGAAAAATTTGAACATGCATGAAAAATTAATTTTTTTTGGAAACGTAAATAGTTTAATAAAAAAATCTTATTAGAAAATTTGATATGTATTTTTTAAAACAGTAATAAATATAAATATAAATATAAAAAATACATGTAATAAATAAAAGAAATATTTTTATAGAAATAATTTTCTAATTTTTATTCTAGATTTTATAAATACCCTATCACTTTTTTTTTTTCCAAGGTTTTCATTTTATTTAGAATCATTATAATATGTGCAAATTATTATTTAGAATTTATAAAAATAAAATAGATATCCTCAAAAAAAAAAAAAAAGGACCAATAAAGAAATTCAAACAAGCATCAAAATAATCAATTCTTTTTGAAAAAGTAAAAATTTATAAAATAATTTTTTTTGTAAATAATAAATATAAATATAATGTATATATAATAAATAAAATAACATACTTTATAATACTAATTTTCCATAGTTTCTTTTATATTTTATAAATATTTTATCACATTTTTTAAAGGTCTTAATGTTTTTTTTTTTCCCCCTTTTTGGATCTCTAAAATATATGCAAATTATTATTTTTATTTTTTGAAAAATTACACTTATATTTTTCTAATAATCTATGCGTTTTTTTTTTTACATATTTAAATTTCTTTTTTTGGCTTCTATTTATTTCTTTTTTAGAACATTTACTATATGTAAATATTTTTATTTCTATTTGTGGAAAATTATATTTGCAATTTTTTAAAAATTTTATTACAAACTTATAAAAAAAAATAATGATCCTCTCTAATAACTTGTTTATTATTCATTATCTTAGTTTAAAAATTTTAACAATTTGCATATTGCACCCTAATTTCTGTTTAATATTTTGACAAAAGGACCAATAGATTAATTGTGTGAGGAGTTTTTAAATTCATGACATAAAATGCCAAAAAATTTATTTAGAGTGCAATATGCAAGATCCAATATGGTTCCAAACACAATAATGTTAACTGGAACTGCCTTTAAGAGAAATAATTCACTAGCGAATATGCATTAAAAGCATATCCTTTTATTTCTTTATCTATTTTTGCGCCCAACACCTTATAATAGACTTTTTATATGTTGGAATTGCCTTTTAATAGACAAAATAATAAAAATAATAATAATACAATACTAGCGAATATGCACTAAATGTGTATCTTTTAAAAGCAAACATAAAGGATATATATATATATATATATATATATATATATATATATATATATATATATATATATATTTATTTATTTATGTGTTTTTAGCGATTACACTGTATTCTAATCTGAAAAGAAGGGGATTAGAATATATAATCTTTCCAATATAAGTGTAAATAACATTTCAACTTAGCTAACTTTGCTACTTAAACTAAAAGAATTCTTAAAACAATTAGGAAAGAAACATATTTTTAAAAGTATTAAATTTTAAACATATTTAGCAATGATCATATGTATTTATATTTAAATATTTATTTATTTAAGAAAGAAATGATTCTATAGTATTGCAAAATTCAATAATATATGAAGAAGGTTAAATATATAATTTCCCCAAAAACAAAATTAAAAAACTAATATGCTATTAACTGACACGACATCGTTTCGCTTAAACAAATGTGAGAAGAAATGTCCCTTCGCTACTCGGACGTTCATTTCCAAGCTTCGAAAGTGGAAAAACCAAAATCGTGATCATTCTCTCCAGCTCTCCTTACTCGACTTGCTGCTTTGATAATGTGAATCTTGTTGGGGTTCTGAGAAAGCAGGTATGTGAGCTTCTTTAAGTTGATATGTATTAATGGTTTGAGATTCTGGGTTTTAATTTCTTTCGGGTATTTTGTGCTTGTACTTTGTGTTTCTTGGTTCTTGGTTTTTCTTCATTTGGAAATTTCTTTCGGTATTCTCATTGCAGAGTCTTTGTGGAATGGAAATTCATAAAAATCTGTTTAACCCATTTCTTTTTTTTTCTTTTTTTTTCTTTCTGTTTCTTTGTTCCCCTGTGTCTCATATTCCTTACCCATTACCAATACTGTCAAATACACACACTTAAAACCAATGATACATTGATTCCTTTTTTCTGAAAATAGAAGTAAGCATGTATTTTTCAAACACATTTATTTTTGAAAATCTGTATATGTGCCTGAGATAGGTCTATTTCTGTTTCAGAACCACTGGGTGTTTTGGATTTTGCAAAATTTTTTTTTTTGAGATTTTTGATTAATGCTTTGCTAATGTTCATATACTTTGCTTTCTTGGCTTTGGGTTGCTCTCACTGGGTCATTATAATCTTCAATTTCGGTATGTGGATATGTATTCAGTTTCTTCCAAAATTTCAGGGGAGAGTCTGTTTCTGGTCATTTTATGATAACTGTGTAATTGATACTATAAAGTGTTACGCACAGTATGGCAAGAAAAAGAGGGAGGAAAGGCTATGGAAGAAAGGTAGAAAACGAGTGTCAGGAAGACCGAATATCACAGTTACCAGATGCTCTTGTGCATCATATTTTCTCATTCCTCCCCACAATCTATCTAGCCAGAATGAGTCTCCTTTCCAAGCGCTGGAGACATATGTGGCTTTCGACTCCCTTCTTATATTTTGAAAACTTTTGTCCTAAGACTTTTAACAAGAAGGTGAAGTATCGAGATATGCTCTTACAGTTTGTGACTGACTGTTTGGAAGGTCGCAAGCTATGTATGCAAATTCCCGAAACATCCATAACAAGTTTTAAGTGTGACTTGTCTTATAGTTTCAAAAGAAGTGCTGAACAAATAGATGGTTGGTTAAGCTTTGTCGTTGAAAGTAAAGTGAAGGAGTTAGATATCCGTTTCAGAAATTATTCTTCACCCCTGTTCGTTCTTAATGCAAGTTCATTAACAATCATGAAATTGGTATCGTTGAAGTTGGTTGCCTCTTCTCTTTCGACTTTTCCCTCTTTGAAAGTTCTCTCTTTGATATGGGTGGAAACTAATGTTTAGTCAGTTCAAAACCTTATCTCTGGATGCCCTATTATTGAGGAATTAAATTTACGAGGATACGAACTTGGTAAAATGGAATTTGCTGTTAGTGGAACGCTTAGAAATCTGTCATTATGGCATGTGAAACATACTCATCAGTGGCTGGACGGACTAGTTTCTGGACTTCCTCATCTTCAGAGATTAACTTTGGAAAATTGGTTGGAGAATATTAGAATTCATAGTCATAGCCTGAAATATGTTTTCTTCCAGTTATCATATGGCACTGAAGCTGCACTTACAGCACCAAATTTAGTATGCTTGCACTTTGAATGTAATCCCGAGTCAATCATTTCAATTTAAGCTCCAAATCTGTTAGAAGCCAGTTTGAGCATTCAAAACAGCCTTGTGAAAGAAATTCCATATTTAGCTCTTGTACATCTGCTTTCAAATATGAGTTTCTTGAAGAAGATGACACTGACTATTTGCCCAGAAGAGGTATTTATAGTTGTTTATTTCGTTTAAGATAATTTTAATGTCTGGGTTGTAATGAGATGATTTAAATTGCTTGCTGATATTGTCTTTGTTGTTGGTTAACTTTTATAGGTTCTCATATTGCCAGAAAGAATAAGAAAGGAGCGTCCTTCTCCCTTGCCTAATCTGAAGCATCTCAAGTTGAGAATATATGAGAATGGGTTAACTAAAAATGTTGAATTGCAAGATTCTTTACGTTGGTGTGCACCCTCTTTGGAGACCTTTGAAATAATAAAATGGCTACCGCGGTGAGTTTCTAATTAGAATGTTGAACAAGCATTTTTTGTAAATCTATGCTTGGCTGGCTGGCTTTTGTAAACTGACATACTGTATACAACGAATTAGGAGTTCATATAAACTCCATGTATATGGATCTTGTACATCTTTTTTCAAATCTGAATTTGTTGAAGTTCATTAAGTTTTTATTTATTTTTATTTTATTTTTTTCATTTTCAAGGTGGTAATGAATGATTCAAATTAGTCACTCATATTTTCTCTTATTGTTGTTGTCAACATTTATAGGTTCTAATCTTTCTAAAAAGCATAAGAAATAAGTATCCTTCTCCCTTGCCTAATCTTGAGCATCCATCTCAAGGTGAAGGTTTGTTATAGTAGGTCGTACAAAACTACAGAATTGCGGGATTCTTTGCTTTGGTGTGCACCATCTTTAAAGACTCTTGAAATAGTATGAAACAAAGGATTGTTGTAATTAGTTATTAGGATATTCTAGTAGGGTTTTGTAATGGTGAAGAGAATGAGATAGTATGGGTACAAACTCCATGAACTTTTTTTTTAAATTTTTTTCCTTTTTTCAAAAACTAAATTATATTGTACATCTTCTTTGTTGTTTAATTGCATTGAGTTTTAATGAAGTGCAAGTTTTTTAAGTTACTAATATACGTTTAGTTATTAACTTATTCCTTTGAAACGCACCATTTGTTTTTTTTACTAGTCATATTAATTTTAAAAAATAATTTCACTTTATAAGTATATTTTTAAACTTAAAATGTTATATATATATATATATATATAAAACTTCCCAATAAAATTTCAAAACTTGTAAAATAAATGAAAATTTTTTAAACTTCTAACCAAAAAAGAAAAAAAAAAAGAAAAAGAAATTCCATGCATAACTTGGACTATTAAGAAATAATTTTTGGATAAAATGAGAAGGAATTACACATCACCCTGAAAATTTCACGAAAGTATTAAAAAAAACAAAATTGAAAGATCGAAATTATAAAACTTTTGCATATTGTACTTCGTTCACTTTTTATTATTATTATTATTTTTTTTGAAATACACTTTTTTTCTTATTATTATTATGCTTTTCCACCCGCTTAAAATTATGGAGATTTTTTATGTACAGTATTATTGATTTTAAACAACCGTAGTTTATACTTTTTCGTAGCAAAATACTTTTAAATAAGAAGTAAATAAATTTATCGAAAGTGAAAACGTACTGATTTTCTTAAACCAACGACACCGTTTCAAGGTACTTTCTCATTTCGTATTTATCATTTTTTATTTTTTTTATTTTGATATTGTTTTTTGAGAATATCATTCCGCGGGAATTCTATGGTGAGGACGGTCACAGTATTAGTGACGGTTTTTCATAGTACTAACGATGATTTCTTAGAAAATCGTCACCAATACTATGAAAAACTGTCACCAATACTATGGTCCGCATGAGGACCGTCCGCACCATAGACTCTGTATCATTCCGTATTAATCTAAATGCCCTAAAAATTAAAATCAAAACCACTGATTTTCTGTTCTTCCCTTTCTCGCCAAAATTTTCTCACTAAATTCTCGACTTTTATCTTTCAATAATCTGAATATTGTTGGTTGGTTACTGGGAAAACAGGACAGTAACCTCCTTTTAACTTTCCTTTTGTTTCTGGCTCTTTCATACTGAAACTAACTGGTGTGCATGATGGATTTGGTTTTCAATTTCATTGTCAGATTTGTTTGTGCTCTGGAAATTTCTTTAAACACCGTTTCTATTTTGTTTTGTTTTGTTTTGCTGCTAGAACAGAGTATCTCGATCTAGCATTTTTTTTTTCCATTTCTTTTTCCTTTTTGATTATTTGCCTTTTGTCTTGAATTTCTTACCCATTATCAGTTCTGTAGAACTTATAGCTAATAACTCTGTTTCTTTCTAATAAATGGATGTCAAACTATTTTTATAAATCAAACCAAATTTTACAACCTCTATGAATTTATAATGAATATCAATGATATATGTGTGTGTGTGTGTGAATTTTACAATCTCTATGAATTTATAATGACCAACAATGATATATCTCTGTGTGTGGGTGGGTGGGTGGGTGTTTAGTTTTGTTTCAAAAAGAGTGGGTGTTTGGATATAGGTGTGTTCTGTTCATATAATTTTGCTTTATGAAATATCATTATGACTGTGTATAATATGACTATGTTCTGGATGTGGACGACTGTATATGAAATATCATTATGATTATATATGCATGTTGACATCATGATGAAATTTAGTTTTGTTTCAAAAAGAGTGGGTTTTTGAAATTTACTACTCTTCAGATACTTTGTTTTCCTTAGCCTTGTGTTCTATTCTGTTAGGCATAATGTTATTCTATCTATACGAGGATATGTATTGAATTTCTTCCAAATCTCAGGGGAGTCTCGTTCTACTTATATTATAGTATCCTGTGTATTTAATACATTCTGGTAAAGAAGCGAACCATCATTTCGTGATTTTATAACCATGGCAACTAAAAGTGTTGAAGCAGATTGTGGAGGAACGGTAGACAAAGAGCGTCATACAATGTCAGGAGACCAAATATCACAATTATCTGATTTGTTTATACATCACATCTTTTCATTCCTTCCTACCATTTATCTAGTGCGAATAAGTATTCTTTCCAAGCATTGGAGACAGGCGTGGGTTTCAACTCCCTTTTCATATTCTGATGACTTACAGGGCATTACTTTCTACAAGAATGTGAAGAACCGAGATATGGTCTTAAAGTTCATGACTAATTACTTGAGATATCGCAAACAGTATATACAGATTCCAGATACATTCATTTTAAGTTTTAGGTGTGATACAGGCTATAATTTCTCAAGCAGTAGCAGCGATGCTATGAGACAAATAGATGATTGGTTAAACTTTGTTGTTAAAAGCAAAGTGAAGGAGTTAGATCTCCATGTCAAAAAGTATTGTTTACCTCAGTTCTTTTTTGGTGCAAGTTCATTAGCACTCCTGAAATTGTCTTCATTAGAGTTGGTTGTCCCTTCTCTTTCACCCCTTCCCTGTTTGAAAGTTCTCTTTGATGGGTGTGAATTCTGATGCTAAATCACTTCAAAATCTTATTTCTGGATTTCCTATTATTGAGGAATTGCATTTAGCAACATATAGTCTGAGACCTATAGAATTTACTGTTAGTTATTTGGGGCTTTTAATGATAAGTGGTTGGATAGCCTAATTTCTGGGCTTCCTCTCCTTGAGAGGTTAGCTTTACAATCCCACGCATCAAAATCTTTTAGCATCCGTAGTCATAGCCTGAGATATGCTTCCATTGCATCATACGTGCTGGAGGTTGCACTTGCAGTTACAGAACCAAATTTAATTCACTTGCACCTTGAACATTATGCTGAGTTAACCATTTCAGTTGATGCTCCCAATACGTTGGAAGCCAGTTTAAGCCTTCAGAATCCTGTTGGTGTTCTTTAAAGCTTCTTATATTGATCTTTTACATCTTCTCTCAAATCTGAATTTCTTGAAGAAAATCATGCTGACCATTTCAGTTGAAGAGGCATTTCTAATATGGTTGTTTAGTTCATTTGAGTTTATTCTTTTAATTTCCAAGGTGGTAATAAATGATTCAAGTTACTCACTCATATTTTCTTTTATTGCTATATATTGTTGAAGTGTGGCAATTTTGCCACTTGATGGTGCATGTCACCGGCTAGTATGCACACCTTGGTATCAAATTCTTTCCTTTTATGAGTTTATATTTTTTGTATGTTTTAATTGATTCAAGGTATATTTTGATAATGTTTTGTGCCTAAGTTATGTATGCAAAATTATAGGCAAAATTATGCGCAAAAGAGTAGGAATGTTATGCTTGAAGTGCCTATGGTGCTGGATTCATAATTTCCAGCAACATAGTTCCACTATTTATCTTATATCTCAGGTTGAAAATGGAGTTTTGGGCTGAAATTTTGAGGGATGTCTACAGACATATATAGAAGACTATGGTTTAAAGTTCAGGTTAAAATGACATGGGAAAGTCCATTTTCTATTCCAAACAGATTGCTGTATCTGATGGGCCCAGTATGCAGAGTATGGGTCAGCTTTGGAGCTGTTTGGCCCATGACCCGGTTCCAGAACTTTCCTAGCTCTTGGAACAATATTTATTGATGACCAAGGATGCTTCAAACCAAGTTTCATAAGCAGATACAAAGGGGAACTAAGTAGGTGAAGCTAGTTTGGTTGTTTACCCAAACTAGTTAAACAATAGGAAATTAGTTCAAAACCATGTGCCACTTTTTACTATATTTGGAATAGACATGTTGCAGCTGGTTTTTGACTCTTTTGTGTATGAAAAGTTAGGTGTTGACCATTTTACTTTTTTAAATTTCAAATACTTTACTCATTTTGTAAGCTCACATGCTTGGCATGTATGAACTAGTTGTAATTTCAAGCTTATATTGTAAAATGAATGAAATGGCTAGACATACAAGCCTCATTTTCAAAACCTAACGTGGTCCCCTTCTTCTCATCTCTTCTTCAACACCTTAGAACACTTTAGGAACCCTAAAAACCAGAAAACACCATAACCAAAACCTAAAAACACAACTCACACACAACCATTCCCAAGAGCATCACCAAAAGCTTGCTTGTTGCTAACACTTCAAGCTAGCTTGTTCTTGGTCATAACCTTTTCACCCCAACATATATTGCTAACTTTTGTAAGTTCTCATCTGTCTAAAAAGCACAGAGAAAAGTTTCCTCTTTCCGTGTCTAATCTGGAGCATCTCAAGGTGAAGGTTCATGATAGCAGGTCGAACAAAGCTGAAGAATTGCGGTATATATTGCTTTGATGTGCACGTTCTCCGAAGACCCTTGAAATATGATATTGTAGGTAGGGTTTTGCAATGATAAAGAGAACGAGATAGTAGGGATACAAACTCCATGAACATTTCTTTTTTTTTTTTTTGGTTTTTGCTGCTTAGTTGGATTGAGTTTTAATGAATTGCAAGCTTTTTAAAGTTACTACTCCCTGTTTAGTTATTATCTTATTTCTTTGAAACACAGAGCATTTGGCTTTCCAAAATTCTAAAACTATTTATTCAATTTCTAATACCCATGTTGTTGTTTATTCAAAAAATAAAAAAGAACTAAAATAAAAAATACCCATGTTGTTGAATGTTTCCCTTTCATATAGACTTCCCTATTTTTATTTGACTGCCTACGTAAAATCTAGTAATCCAGTTAGACAGCAGCTCATCACCATCACCATCATCAAGAGTTATCTTTCCTTTCTTTTAAACATTTATTCACAAAACTTTAAACTCCTTCTGCATGTTAAAAGTAGCAAAATTTATTACATAATCGAACTCTTTATGTATATTTTTAAGCTAATGAGAAGGACCACAAGTGAAACTTATGTGTGTGCGTGTATATATATATATATATATATATATACACTTACGTATGTATACTTCTTTCTAGAACTATTTCGTTAGTTTTAATTTTTTTTTTTTTTTAATGAAAATCCACTCTGAAAAACTAGGAATGGAAACTATAAGAATTTTGCACAAAAACAGACGGAATTAAAATTTCAACTAAAGTGTAAAGAATATTGACAAAAACGTATTAAAATCTTACAGATTTACTTCTATGCTTAATATATTTTTTATCCTCTCGAAGTTATGTAAATTTCCACAATATTAATTCTGTGTAAACAAATGCTGCTTTTTTTTTTTTTTTTTCCTTTGATAACTACAAAATGCTGCCAAGCAATATTTAAATAACCTTTTTTCTTATGCGAAGGAATAATATAGCAATAGACTACATTTATGATACACATCAGATATATTTTTTTTGGACGAAAAATAGCTGTGACATTGCAGATAAATTTTGGTTGCCCTAAATCACATCACTTGTATACTCCCTAATTCTGTATTGATAATGTGAATATTAGTTGCGGTGGGTCTATGATAGAAGGTTAAAGGGCTTTTTTATTTTTTATTTTTTATTTATTTTTTGTTTTTAATTTTCCCCTCTTCCGTTTTTAGATTTTGAGTTTTACTTTTCTCTTGGGTATTTCATACTAAAACTCCTCTGCTTGCTTGATATATTATTCGTTTTTGTTTTTGTTTTTTTTTTAATTTTGAAATTTTGTTGTGGTCTTCTTTATTGCAGACTTTTGTGCCCAAGTGGAAATTTCTAAAGCCCCAATCCACTAAATGTATTTCATTTTTCTGCTAATTTTGTCCCTTTTGTATCATATATATATATATACAATCTTCATCCATCATACTGTCTAGTATAGATGACTTCTAACCAGTAATAGATTGGTTCTTTTCTAAGTCATGTATGCACATATGTTCTTTTCTAACCAGTAATAGATTGACCTTCGTATACTTTGAATTCTTATCGTTGCTTTCCTTTCATTTACCAATTATATGATCTTCTATGTGTCTGTATTTATGTATTGAATTTCTCTGCCAATTTCAGGGGACTTACTTTCTGTTCCTTCCATAATGACCCGTTGAATTTCATGCAATAAGCGTTACACAATGGGCACTATATATATATATATATATATGTACAAAAATCACATGTAGGGCACAGTGTATATTATATATATGTACAAAAATTATATATATGCAAACATACACATATATATAAATGATCTCCAACATAACATAGTTAATCTTATGTTGGACAATGCTTATGTGGCATCCATCTTTTTTCTTACTTTTTAATTTTCTTTTTCACATTTTTTTTATTCATTTTTGTTTTTTATTTTTAATGCAGACACATTCTGATGAAGAAATTGACAACCAACTCAGGATTTTTATAAGGATGGCAACAGAAAGAGGGAAGAATAAATGTAAAGGTAGACGAAGAGTGCCAAACCATGTCAAAAGACCGAATATCACAACTACCGGAGCCTCTCATACATTATATTTTCTCATTCCTTCCCACCATCTATCTAGTCCAAATGTGTCTTCTTTCCAAGCATTGGAGACATATGTGGGTTTCAACTCCATTTATACACTTAGAAGATAAAAAGAAACGAGATTAAGGTCCTAAAGTTTATGGATAACTTTTTAAAACACCGAAAGCGATGTGGGAAGATCACAAATAAGTCTACAATACGTTTTAGATGCTTGACATTTTGTAGGTTCGTAAAATACATCAATGTCTTTAGAGAGATAGATCTTTGGTTAGACTTTGTTGTTAAAAATAAAGTCAAGGAGCTAATCCTCCGAGTCGAGCAACATCGTTTACCACTATTTGTTCTCAATGCAAGTTCATTAACACTCTTGAAGTTGTCCGAGGTGAAGTTGGTAGTTCCTTTTGTATCAAATTTTCCCTCTTTGAAAGTTCTATCTTTGATTGGTATTGAATCGGATGCGAAATCAGTTCGAAATCTTATTTATGGATGCCCTGTGATTGAGGAATTGGATTTAGCAGGATCTAGTTTGGGAGTTGTAGATTTTTCTGTTAGCATAACACTTAGAAATCTTTGGCTGTGGCGTGTGGAATTTTCTTATCAATGGTTGGACAACCTAATTTCCGGACTTCCGCTTCTTGAGAGATTTACTTTCAAATTATGTACGTTGAAAAATATTAGCATCCGTAGTCATAGCCTGAAATATCTTCATTTTCATTCACAAAATGTCATTGAGGCTGTACTTGCAACACCAAATTTAGTTCATTTGGACTTTCCGTGTTTTGCACAGTCAAACATTTTGATTGAGGCTCCGAATTTGTTAGAAGCCAGTTTGTAATTCTATAACCTTTCTATGAACGAGACTTCATATTTTGCTCTTATAAATCTTGTTTCGAATTTGAGTTTCTTGAGGAAGATGTTTTTGACTATTCGTGATGAACAGGTATTTATGATCAAGTTTTTTTAATTTTTTTATTTACTTTTTTATTTTTTATTGGGTTTTCATAATCTTGATTAGGAGGTTAATGAATGCTACTAATTACTCATATTGTAGATTCTCATTTTCTCGGAAAGTGTAAGAAACAAGTGCAATTTCCCTTTGCCTAATCTAAAGCATCTCAAGGTGAAGGTAGCTAGATGGTAAGTTGACTAAATATGCAGAATTGGAGAACTATTTGCTTTGGTGTGCACCTTCCTTAGAGACTCTTGAAATAATATAATGACAGCAAAATGGTCATCATTAGTTATTGTATTAATTAATTAAATTATATTGATTATATTTATAGTCGTCAAATTTATGAACTAGATATTGAATGCCAATTGATGCGGACATTATTTTTCATATGTTCACTTTTTATTTAGTTATAGTTTTATATCGGAGATGCAAGACTCAAAGCCTACATCCTTGCAAAATATTGTGGTTTTGTTATTAGTTTGTTTCTATGGAAACCACTTTTTGTATTTTTAGGTTACATTAATTTGTTAATCATTAATATAAAAGGTATTTTTCAATATAAATTGAAAGGTAAATTGTACTTTACTACCTTAAACTTTCAGGATTATGTGATTGAGGCCTCCAACTTTTGATTTAGGCAAATTAATCATTGAACTATATATATATATATATATCAGTTTACATATACATATAAAATGTAAGTTTGCACATATATTTTTTTTCTGGATAATTATGTGTTCTATTTTTGCTGTTTCTTTGCTTTTCTGATTAAGTATGCTGAAATTTGGGATGGGAATGGAAACTGGGTTTGAGAGTTGTGGTTCATTTCGGATGAGAATGGAAACTGGATTTGAGGGTTGTGGCTCATTTGGGATGAGAATGATATTGTATTTTTTCTTTTTTATGATATTGTATTTTTTCTTTTTTTTTGTTTTTTCCCTTTTTGTTGACCTAAATATGTTCTAAAATTAAATCTAATTAAAATAAACCATAATTTTAAATAAATAAATAATCAAAAATATGGATCACATGACTTGCATGTGCATGCCCACTAACAATATCATGAAGCTCAATTTAGGGATGGAATCAAATCGCAACAAATTGGAAATTTTAGGGTCTAATTCGCTCAAATAAAAAACTGAAGATCCAAATCCCACAATCAAAATGTTCAATATACCAAAATATAATTTTTCCTAAATTAGAAGGTTTTTTAGAATGTATCATCCAAACCAAGTCTGTTTTGTTTTCTTTGTTTTCGTTTTTGTTTTGTTTTTTCTTGGATCGCTAAACCGTGTTTATATGTCTCAAGCAATGTTAAACCTTAGGACAATCCATTAAATTTGATTCAAATAGGGGAATCCATTAAATTTGATCACCAGTCGCATTTATTTTAATTTTATTTTTAGTGAATTTAGTATCCTCCTCACTCATCATATGCAGTATTGTAACCAATCAAATATACCACCCTTTAAATTCCCTTTACATATTAAACCCCAAATATAGTAAAATTTAATAAATAATTTGACAATATAAAAATATTTATATACCTATCTATAAAATTTCGGTTAAATATTTAAATATAAAATAAATGAAAATTATGAACTTTTCCATTAAAAAAGGCTTCAATTATTGATAAAACTATGCAAATTTTGCATAAAATGGAAGGAATTACCACATCAAAACTACACAAAATATTGATGGAAATTATAACAATTTTGCATATCATACTAATAGGTGACCTTTTACCAAAAAATGGCATTTATTTTAGCTCTTATTTTATTTTTGTTAAATCATTTTTCCTTTTAATACTATTATATTTTCCATCCCTTATATATATATATATATATATATATATATTGGAGTTCTCCACCCCTAGTTAAGGAAGTTTATAAATGCTGTTAAATAATATGGTTTTTATCATTGCCCAAACAAAAAAAAAAAAAAAAGCACGAACATTTCTATACATATATATATATATATATGGTTTTCTGTTTATCAAAAAATATTTATGTCAATGATACGACACCGTTTCTTTCGATTCTCGTTTAGAAAAAATTTGATTCCCCAAGGGCATATTCATCATCGTTTTCTCACTCTCCTGAAGTTGGGGGTCTTGCGACTGAAAGAAACCAGGTCAGTGAGCTTCTTTCTTTTAACTCTTCTTTTTGTTTTATTAGATTTTTTATTTTTCATTTGGGTATTTCATACTATAACCCATGTGCTTGCTGGTTTTCAATTTCATTTGACAGACATGTTGGCGCTCTGGAAATTTTTTAAACCACATGTCGTATTTTTTCTGCTACAACAGAGTTTCAGCTTTCCATTTCTTCTTTTCTTTTTTCATTCTGTCCCTTTTTGTCTCTTATTCCTTACCCATTATCAGTTCTGCAAACTAATAACCAGTAACACTCTCTTTTTTTCTTTTTTTTGGCTCTAAAAATGCAATGTCAAACAAAATTTAACCACAAATAATGTTGGGTGTATATATATATATATATATATATGTATAGGTGTGTCTCTGTATATTTATATATATATATATGTATATGTACAGCTACGTAGACTTCATTATGAAAATCTAGTTCAGTTTCGAGAAGAGTGGGGGATTTAGCAAAAGCTTTGGGGCGTTGACTAGTGTTTCACTACATTTCATTTACTTTATTTTTCTTAGCCTTGCCTTACTTTCAGTTAGTCATAATGATCTTGTATCTGTCTGAGGATATATTTTGAATTGTATTTCTTTTAAATTTCAGGGGAGTTTCTTTCTGGTCATTTTCTAAATAAAAGGTGTAATTGATACAATTAGTGTTAGATGGTAGGGTTCTATATATGTACACATTCTAATTAAAGAAGTGGACAATCGTCTCAGAATTTTATAACTATGGCAACTAAAAGATTAAAGAGAGACTGTGGAGAAACGGTAGGCAAAGAATGCCATGCCATGTTGGAAGACCAAATATCACAATTACCTCATTCGCTGATAAATCATATTTTATCATCCCTTCCAACCATTTATCTAGTCCGAATGAGTCATCTTTCCAAACGTTGGAGACGTATGTGGGTTTCAACTCCCTTTCAATATTTTGACGGTTCCCTGGTATTACTTTCAATAAGAATGTGAGTAATCAATGTATGGTCTTAAAGGTTATGACCAATAATGTGAGACATCGAAAGCAGTTTATGCAGATTCCAGTTATGTTCATATCAAGTTTTAGGTGTCGCGTAAAATATAATTTCGCAACAAGCAGCAGTGCTATGAGACAAATAGATGACTTTTTAAACTTTGTTGTTGAAAGCAAAGTGAACGAGTTAGATATCTGTGTCGAAAAGTATTGTTTACCTCAGTTCATTCTTAATGCAAGTTCACTAACACCTTGACGTTGAGTTCATTGAAGTTGGTTGCCCCGACTCTTTCAACCTTTCCCTCTTTGATTTGTTTGGAATCTGATGTTGAATCACTTCAAAATCTTATTTCTGGATGTCCTATTATTTAGGAATTGCATTTAACAGCAGATGGACTTGGACCTATAGAATTTTCTGTCAGTGGAACACTTAAAAACCTCTCATTATTTGTGGATCTTAATGATGAGTGGATGGACGGCCTAATTTCTGGACTTCCTCTCCTTGAGAGATGAGCTTTAAGATCCTATAGGATGAAAATTTTTAGTATCTGTAGTCATAGCCTGAAATATGCTTTCATGGAGTTGTACAATGGTGTTGACGATGTCGCACATACAATCACAATGCCAAATTTGATTTGCTTGCACCTTACATGTTATGCCCGGAGCCGGAATATCAATTTGGTAGAAGCTCCTAATCTGTTGGAAGCTAATTTGTTAGAGAAAAATATAAATAAAATGAAAGTTCATCTCCCATCAGCTTAAGTTTTCGGAATAAATGGTATTTTAACTTGGTATCAAAGCTAGAGATCCAAGAGGTGTTGGGTTCAAAACTCAACAACTCCATCCAAAATAAAAAAAACAAATGTAAAGACTTAGAAAAGTGCAAAAGAGGTGGGCTTATATTTTAGGGGGAGTATTAGAAAAAAATATAAATGAAATGAAAACCTACCTCCCATCAGTTTAAGCTTTTGGAATAAATGGTATTTCAACTCAATTTGGCCCTAGAAGATTGTGGTGCTATGCTTAAAGCTTCATATATGGATCTTGTACATCTTCTTTCAAATCTTAATTTCTTGAAGAAAATGATGCAGACTATTTGGGTTGAAGAGGTAGTCTACTATGGTTGCTTAGTTCATTGAGTTTATTCTTTTAACCTTTGAAGTTGGCAATGAATGATTCAAGTTACTAACTCATATTTTCTTTTCTTCTTGTTGGTAATTTTTGTAGGTTTTCATCTTTCTAAAAAGCATAAAAGAAATGTGTCCTTCCCCCTTGCCTAATCGGGACCATCTCAAGGTGAAGGTTCGTTATGGTAGTCCGTACAAAACTGCAAAATTGTGGGATTCTTTGCTTTGGTGTGCACCTTCTCTGAGGACTCTTAAAATAGTACGAGACAGAGAACGGTTGCAATTAGTTATCATGTAATGGTAAAGAGAATGAATTTGCAAGGATACAAACTTTATGGACTTTTCTTTTTTAAGATAGAAATTTTATTGACCATTTTTTTTGTTGCTAATTTTAATTGACTTTCAATGTACTGCAAGTTCTTTCGGTTACCGATAAGCTGTCTAGTTATTACTATCTAATTTTGTTGCCTGTTTCTTTCATTTTTTTATTTTTTATTTTTTATTTATTTTTTTTGCCATATAGCATTTGCCTTACTACTTTTCAATTTCCTAAAACTGTTTATTAGAATTTCAAATACCCATGTTGCTCTTAGTTTGCCTTTTCCATAGACTTCCCTATCTTTATTAGACTTCCTGTCTCTTATGTAAAATCTAGTTATCCAGTTAGACCAAAACTTCATCCTTCATGTTGTTATTATTATTCTGTCATGAATCATCTATATTCCTTCTTCTTTTTTTCCTTCCTTCTTCTTTTTTTCCTTCCTTTTTTTTTTTTTTATAATAATTTAACCATATTGATTATACAAATTTGGTTAATGTCATTTTATCGCCAAATTAGGAAACATTTTATATTTTGTCTTCAAAATTACAAATTCTCTCAATAAAATATATATATATATATATATATATATACATATATTATCATTTTAGTCAAATTATACAAATTTTCCTAATAAATTTGATTAAATTAGGCATACACAATGCACTAAAGTTAAAAGGATCTGTTTGCACAATTGGCCCCCCTAAGTCTGTAAATATTACAACAATTATCCAAAACTTTCACACTATGCTAGGATAGGCAATGGCATAGGACCAGGCGGGCTCTCTCGATCCCCACTTTGCGAGGAATCCCCATCTTCGCCTCATTCCCTACTTATAAAGAGCTAGAATAGGAAGAGATGCCCATTCCCCACCCTGTTTTTCATAAAATGGAAGAAATTACCACATCAAAAATATAAAAGTATATTGATGGAAATTATAACAATTTTGCATACTATAGTAATAGGTGGAGCCTTTTACTAAAAAAATCCTTCTACTTTAGTTTTTTTTTTTTTTTTTTTTCTTTTAAATACATATTCTACTCTTATTATTATTATTATTTTCAACCCTTAAAGATATTTATTTATTATTTTTTTTTTTTGGGACTTATACAGGCGCTCAAAGTTAGGAAAGTTATTATTCTTATAACCAAATGCTGTTAAATGTATTTGTAGGAGTGACACGATGCTAAAATAACTTAAAATAGGTTCTAGTCTAGAACATATTATGATTTTCGATAAAAATAATGCTGTTACATAATATGGTTTTTATTTTTGCAAAAAAAAAATGCAACTAATTATGTCGACAATACGACATAGTTTTGGTGTTCGGATAAATTTTGATTCCCTAAATCACACTCAGTGTCTCACGCAGTTTCTCACTCTCTGAACCCTCTGTCTTCTGTTTTGATAATTTGAATAGAGTTGTTGGGGGGTTTCTGAAACTCAGGTCAGTTAGCTTCTTCTTTGTTTGACTTATCTTGTATTTGTTTATTTCTAAAATAGAGTTGGGGGTTTGTATGAGTTTTAATTTTCATTTGGGAATTTCATCTTATAACCCTTTTGCTTGCTAATATTTTGTTTTCAATTTCATTGACAGAGACGTTTATGCTCTGGAAATTTCTTATAACCCATTTCATATATTTCTGCTCGAACAGAGTTTAAATATCCATTTCTTTTTTCTTTGTCATTTTGTATCCTTTTGTATATCCTTACCCATTATGACCAATAACACTTTCTTTTTCTTTTTTTTCTTTTCTATATATATGTATATATATCCCTGTTATTAGTTTATGATGACCAAAAATGTTGTGTATATATGTGTGTGTGAATGTATATGTATATGCATGTAGACTTCATTATGAAAATCTAGTCAGTTTCAAGAAGAGTGGGGATTTTGCAAAAGGTTTTTGGGAGTTGAGTATTGTTTTACTACTTTTCATATATTGATCTTGTATCTGTCTGGGATATGCACTGTATCTGTTTTACTACTTTTGGGAGTTGAGTCTTTTTCTGGTCATTTTATAATGCAGTGTAATTGATACAATTAGTATTCTGATACAACAGTAAGTCGCCATATTCGTAACACATTCTGATAAAGAAGTGGACAATCAACTTCGGATGGGAGACTGTGGAGAGTGCCATAACATGTTGGAAGACCGAATATCACAATTGCCTGATTCGCTAATACATCATATTTTCTCATCCCTTCCCACCATTTATCTAGTCCGAATGGGTCGTCTTTCCAAGCGTTGGAGACGTATGTGGGTTTCAACTCCCTTTTTATATTTTGACGATTTCTGTATTATTGCTTTAAACAAGAATGTGAGGACTCGAGATATGGTCTTAAAGTTGATGACCTATTATTTGAGATATCGCAAGCATTGTATGCAGATTCCAGATACCTTTCTATTAAGTTTTAGGTTTGACACACATCATATGTCTGCAAGAAGCAGCAGTGATATCAGAATTATAGATGATTGGTTAAACTTTGTTGTTAAAAGTAAAGTGAAGGAGTTAACTCTCAGTTTCGAAAAGTATTGTTTGCCTCAGTTCATTCTTAATGCAAGTTCATTAACACTCTTGAAGTTGACTTATTTGAAGTTGGTTGCCCCTACTCCTTCAACCTTTCCCTCTTTGAAAGTTCTCTCATTGCTTTCTTTCGAATCTGATGTTAAATCACTTCAAAATCTTATATCCGGATGCCCTATTATTGAGGAATTGTATTTAAGAACATATGCACTAGGACCTATAGATTTCGTTGTCAGTGGAACACTTAAAAATCTCTCATTATCTGTGGATTTTAATGAACAGTGGTTGAACGGCCTAATTTCTAGACTTCCTCTCCTTGAGAGATTAGCTTTAGAATCCCATACAATGAAAAATATTAGCATCCGTAGTCATAGCCTGAAATATGTTTTCATTAAGTCATTCGATACGGTTGAGGAGGTTGCACTTACAATTACAACGCCAAATCTAGTTTGCTTGCACCTTACATGTTATTCCCGGAATATCATTTTGGTTGAAGCTCCAAATCTGTTGGAAGCCAGTTTGACCCTCGAAGATCGTGGTGGTATGCTTAAAGCTTCATTGATGGATCTTGTACATCTTCTTTCAAATCTGAATTTCTTGAAGAAAATGATGCTGACCATTAGGGATGAAGAGGTATGTCTAATATGGTTGCTTAGTTCATTGAGTTTATTCTTTTAATTTTCAAGGTGGTAAAGAATGATTCTGATCACTCATTTTCTTTTATCGTTATTGTTAACTTTTGCAGGTTCTCATCCTTCTAAAAAGCATAAGAAAATATTGCCCTTCTCCATTGCTGAATCTGAAGCATCTGAAGGTGAAGATTCGTGATGGTAGGTTGTATGAAACTGCAAAATTGCCGGATTCTTTGCTATGGTGTGCACCTTGTTTGGAGACTCTTGAAATGGTATGAAACAACTGTAATCAGTTATTAGGATAATGCATTAGTGTTTGTAATGGTAAAGAGAATGAGTTTGTAGGCATACAAATTTAATGTACTTTTCTTTTTTAAGACTAAATTGTTTGTTGCTTATTTTAATTTACCTTCAATGAAGTGCATGTTCTTTTAGTTACCGATAAACTGTTTACTTATTACTATCTCATTATGTTGTGTTATTAATATTCTTATTAATTTTTTATTAAATTTGATGCCAACTTGCCATTTTGCCGTAAGTTTGCCTTTTCCATAGACTTCCCTATCTTTATTTGACTTCCTGTCTCTATGTACAATCCAGTAATCCCGTGAGAACAAAACTTCATCGTTCTTGTTATTGTTATTACTAGTATTTGATCCCGTGCAATGTACGGTATGTATATTTGTAATAAATGATTTTGAAAATTAATTATATTTAAATCAAATCAAATTAATTAAATATAATTTTTATTATAATAAAGATTGAAATTAAAGAGAAAATATTGTTCAATAGTTATATATCTGATTGATTGGGAGTTAAAAATCACTTGCTTCATTATCTATTTATAGGTGAAGATTTTCAAATTTTATAAAGGTACAAATATTGTTCTGAATGATGAATGTAAATTTTTTTCAATTCCTAAAATTGAGCCATCATTCTAAATTGAAAGTTTTTTTTTGCATTATTTGAATTAACTTGAAAATTGACCATGTATGGTCACCATCCCTCTTTTAAGAAGATTAAATAAGGTGATCAATTTCATTATTGAAATCTATATATTATAATATTGAATCATCATTATTAATTTCAAATAATTATATTATATTATGATATTGAAATCTATACATTGTGATATTGCAATTAATTAATTTACCAATATTAAATTCTCATAATATAATTTAGTTGTATTTATTATTGTCATTATTTACCATATAACCTTATAAGATAATTTATTTATGGTTAGATATATTTTATTAAGATCAAATAAAGATATTAATTTCATTATTGAAATCTATATATTATGATATTAAAATTTTATTTATTGCACATCTATATATGTGTATGTATTAATGTATAGAATGTAACTATTAATTAGCATATACAAAATCTTTTTATTTTACAATAAATAAATATAATAAACTAACAAAAATATTAGTAAAGAGATTATAAATCTATTTTTAATATTTTTTTATTCTGACTATCTTTTTTTTATTCTTTGTAAATAATTAATTTTTCTATATTGAATCCTTATAATATAATTTAATTATCTTTATTATTATTATTATTATTATTTTATTACTATAATTATTATTATTATTATTATTATTATTTACTTTTTACTTTGTAAGGTAATTTATTAATTGTTACATATATTTTACCTTGTAAAATAATTTATTATTTTACTTATTATTTTACAATTAAATAAATATGACAAAGGAATAAAGATATTAATATATAAATTATATAAATTAGAAGATCTATTTTATTATTAATTACTGTACATAAAATCTTATTATCTACCAATAAAATAAATATAACAAAACAATAAAAATATTAATATATAGATTATTATTTTTTAAAATTTTTTTTTATCATAACTATCTTTTTAGACATGTTTTAATTAAAAAATTAAATAGATCTGTTTAAGAAAACCACACATTGTCACTGTATAACTGATATACTTGAAAGAACTAAAAGCATAAGTTTTTACGGAAACATAAAATGTTTAAAATGGAAGTGAGAGAGTAATTTAAAAATTAGATGAAAATGCCAAAGTTATTAATGATTCAGGCTGTATATAAAGTGTGCCGAGTTTGGTTCATAGAGGTTATTACTCACTACTATACTACCTAGTGCCTACTACTGCTTAGTGTTGTGCCCATTGCCCTAACTACTTGATAATGCCATTATCTCTATAAACATTAAGATAATACGTGATACAGACTATTCTACTTATATATTTTATGTAGATTCCAATTTATAAATCTAACTTAAATTTAAGAAAAAATGTTTAAAACTAATTTTAAGCAAACTTACTAACAACTAAAAATGCTTCTTATTTCTTTTTCTTTTTTATTTTTCAATAACAACTACAATTGGTTTGATTTATATTATTAGATATGTGAGCATGTAGTGTGTCTCCATCTTTTTCTACCAAAACTAAAACGAAAAGGAAGTAAAAGAGGGAAAAAGAAGAAGAAGATATATACCATTATTACTTTATAAGATTATAAAAATTATCTATAAATTTAAAAAAATTATTTCAATGTTTTTTTCTTTTCTCTAACTAGATATTTAAATTTTTCTAACAACTCCATGTCTCCAATTAAACTTTTTTTTTTCGGAAATAAGTCTCCAATTAAACATTTAAAAATTATTTTTAAAAATTATAATAACATATTTAGATTATTTCTCCAAATTACCATCATTTTAAACACATAATCACGCTCCTACCATTCAGGCTTCACCCGAGACATGAGGAGGAGATGCACACTAACATTCCTTTAAGCAATTCCCTGAGAATAAGAAAAAAATAAAATAAAATAATGAAAAAAAGAACCACAAACAAAAATCGTAAAACCAATCAATTTTTTCCATCAGCTAGCTGGTTTTAATTGAATCCCCGAAAAACAGTTTTTCTTAGTCAGCTCTTGGCTTTCTCATATAGCTCTCGGTTTTCAAAAATCAATTAAAAAAAAACTTTAATAGCTTTAATAACTAAAATAGAAATATAAAAGAATAAAAACTATTAAAATATTGAATATCGAAATTCTAAATAACCGGAATGTGACACTTAGTAATTTATAACCAAATATATTTAACTTATTTGGTAAATAAAATAAAATTAAATAATTTGTTTTGAATATAAATCTCACTTTGTCATGTTTAATAATTATATTCTAAAAAGGATATCTCAAATTTTTTAATTAATAAAATAAAATTATATTATTTGTGAAAAAATTTTGTGTCCAAGTAACGAAATATGTTTATTAATTTTCATATAATTACATTTGTATATATAAAAATATTTAAAATACATTTGATTAAGGGAACCATGTATATGCAAATGCACTTTATGGCATATATAATATTATAATAATAAAATATATATTTTTGGATACAACCAATAGAAGATAAAAATATCATACTCTTTTTAATTCACATCCAAATCTATTATATATATAGATATACTCTATGTCATATATCTATATATATATATATATATATATATTATATTTTTGGATACAATCATAAAAGGTAAAAAAATCTCATGCTTTAAATAGCTGTTCAATTTGATATTAAGTAATATTTTAATAGGATCATAAATAATAATAATAAAAGATGATATTTTATCTTATTGATAATTTTAAAGAAAATTTAAAAAAACATTAGGATAACACGTGGCACTGACTCTTCTACTTTTATATATTATATAGATAATATAATATAATATAATATTATATAATACTATAATAATAAGAATAAAAATATATATATAATTTAAAAAGGGTAATACTTGCATTCTTGGGTAATAATCTTCAAGATCTTCCCCATTGATCCGAATATACTTTATCAAAATCTGATCTTACTCAGTTGTCTATCTAATATAATAATAAAAATATATATTAATTGGTAATAAAATAAGATCAAATAATTTGTTTTGAAAATAAATCTTAGTTTGCTATGCTTAACAATTATTATTTATGATATTATATTTGTATATCCAAATAAAAGGTATCTTTATTAATTTTCATGTAACTGTATTTGTATATATAAAAATATTTAAAATATATTTAATTAAGGAAACTATATATATGCAAATACATTTTACGTATTTAACTTATTTGGTAAATAAAATAAAATCAAATATTTTATTTATTTTAAATTTATTTCAAAATTATTACCATATTTCATTTTACCAATTGTTTGATTGTTATATTAAAAATTGATTTTATATATATTTGGGTATAAACATAAAAGGTAAAATAATAAATAAATAAATAAATTATAAATAAAATAAAAATAAAAAATGTGCTTTTGGAGGGAATTTGAAAGAAGCTTATGCTGACACGTGGTGCATATGATTCTTCTTTTATATATTATATAGATTATTATGTCATGAGTCATCTATTTTTCTTCTTTTTCCTTTTTTTTTTAACATTTTTTAACCATAGTGATCATTACCGGTCATGATAGTGTTTATACAAATTTAAGGTAATATCATTTTATCCCCAAATTATGGAAACATTTTATATTTTGCCTTCAAACTACAAAATCTCTCAATGAAATATGTATATATGTATTTATATATTATCATTTTAGTCAAGTTGTGCAATTTTTCCTAATAAATTACACAGCACATAAGTTAAAAATTTTTTTGGCACAAATTGTAACACCTCGTCCCGAAATACATCTAAAATTTGACCAAGGTTGACCGGGTTTGACCGTCGTTGATCGAGAAGGGGTCAAATATTGACTTTTTGCTCCTGATAAAATTTCACATTGACCGAGGTACCGTTAAAAATTACACATCGTCACGAGTTCCTAGACTAGTAGCACGTCAAAAACAAAGCTATAGATTGAAAGTTATGAGCAAAACAAGTTGAGGTCAAAACTATCCAAGGGGTGCCAGAGTTGACTTTTTGTTTATGCAAAGTTGAGATTTGACTCATGCATGGTTGTGAAGTACTTATCGATACGAGTTCATAGACTAGCGGTACGTCCGATTTGGACATGTGGTTTGAAAGTTATAGACTTGTAAAGTTTTTCAAATATAATATTATTTTAATATTATTTTTTAAATATGTAAACAGTATGCCACGTATGACTTAATAAAGGGTGCCATGTGTCACAATGAGGAGATGTCACATGTCAACCATATTAAATAATATTATCTTAATATTATTTATTTATTTATTTTATTATTTTATTATTATTATTGTTTTTTAAAAAAAAAATTTCTTTTTTCCTCACGTGGGGGAACACCCACGAAAAATGGCTTTCTTTTTCTTTTCTTCTTCTTCTTCTTCTTCTTCTTTTCTTCTTCGTCTTCCTTCTTCCTTCCTTCTCCCTCTCGGCTTCACCCCGTTTCTCCTTTTTTTGATCATATGAAGCCACACGCACCTAAGGGGGAGGAAGAGGGGGAAGATTCAAGCCAGCAGCCAGAAAATGGCAGCCAACCGTCGCCGAATGCGGCTAGATCGGGCTTCGTTGCCGGCGATGGCAAGATTGGCTCAGTCGGCGATCCGGCCACCACCCGGCTAAATTGATACTCCTTTCCACCTATTTTGGACCTTCTGAGCTCAATTTTGAGGTCCATTCAGCTCAATTCCCTGTCGTTTGAGAGATACGACAAGTTGAAGTTCGATCGAAACTTCCCGTTCATTCTACCGGCCCCTGCCGATCAAATTGGGTCCAATGAAGGTCGGTAATGTAATCCTCGTCTCCTTAGCTTTCCATAGGCACCTTATTTGTGAATTTTGGTTAACGTTTGTGTTAAACCCCTCGGATACCGGATATTATTTATCCGAATAAAATATTAATTTATTTGAGTTATGTAATATTGTTGTTTTAGGAGCACGTGTGTGTCGTGAAATTGATCTCATGGAGGATCTTGGATTAATTGCGTGCTCGAGGTGAGTGACCCACCTTCGAAATTAATTTTGGGAGTCAAATTAATTATATTGTGATATTTTAATATTTGAATGTTTTTATTTTATGTTAATTGTTAGATAAATTGTGAATTAAATTTTGATGCCCATATTTGAATAAATTGAAATATATGATTTTTGATAAATTATGGAAATCTAGATTTTATGACAATTTGATATTTAAAGGAATTGTAAAAGTAATATTATTTGATTTATTACGGAATTTATTTGTGAATTTATTTTGATTAATAAAAAATGCATTTATATAAATTTATGCATTGTGAAAATTATTTTATGGTATTGAGGATTTGTGGAATTAAATTATATATGAAACTCATGTGGTTTTAATATTAATTTTGGCACGATTTGATTTTAAAGATTTCAAGAAAAATAGTGATTTAAGTTATGGTACTCTCAAAATATATATTTATGCACTTGAAATATTATCTAGTTGATTTTATGATATGAGAAAAATTATATATTATTGATGGATTTATGCTGGTGTTATTAAAGAAAAATGTGGGATGATGAATTTGAAAAATGGCATAATTCCCACGGTGAGTTTTGGAAAAATTATTATTTTTTTAAAAATAATATGGTTATTTATTTTAGATACACTCATACAGTACTGGTGTTCTATACTGTATATGTGAATGAGCGCGCAAGTTATAATGTCTCCCGTGAGTTGCCATTCGACCGAGGGCAGGCAAGTTTGATATTGGCCATAAGCCGCCCCCCTCCATGGCCGGGTTAACGGTTTAAGTAGCGGCGCTGTCGGGATGCCAAAGCGACCGTATTGCAAGTTTCTCTCTTTAATCTCCCGCCAGATGGTGCTCGGGACGCTGAGTATCATAGGGCATCACTGGTATATAGTATGGTATGTCAAGTATTATTTTTCAAGTATAAATTTCAAATCCTAAAGTTTTAAAGTCGTATTTGAATTAAATGTATTTAACTTGTTTTATCACCTATTTACACTTAGTATTTTCTAAAATGTATTTATTCATATTTTTATCAATTATTTTAAATTGGTGTTTTAGAATTTTATTTTACCATGTTGATATTATTTATTTAAATTTTGAGATTTTAACATGAATTTTATTGTATTCTTTTATCTATTTTAAATTGAGGTTTAAAATCTATTAAAATGTTTCCTTGATTATTTTATTGATTTAAACAATAAATTTTATAAATTATATACTGAGTTTATTTTTGTTTTATGCAAAATTTCTTTAATACAAGTTATTTACGATTTTATTTATTTTATCTAGTGATGTTTTATTCCAAATTTAATTATTGGATTTTTAACATGCTTTCAATGTATATATTGAGTTCTAAATTAATATTTGTATTTATGTGCATTCTAAATTATTGCATTCCATTTAATTTGATACTTCCTTGATTACTTTTAATGTAAATTTTATTGTGATTTTGCTTATTTTATTTATGACATTTTGTGTACAATTTAATAATTGTTATTAAAAAATTATTCTTGTTTCTTACTATACATTCTAGATCTTTAATTTAATGTATTTTATTTATAATTTATTTAATTAATTATTCCTTGATTTTTGGGGTACAATTATTGGGTTTTGTGAAAATATTTTAAAAGGGGAACTTTTCCAACTGAATGAACTGTAAGGGTTTTTGAGAGAAAATATTATTTCAAATATTTATTATAATTATTTATTTAATTGTTTGGTATTGATTAATTAAGTTTTTTTTATTGTTATATTATTAATATTATAATTGTATAGTAGATAGGGTCACTCACTAAGATTATTAGCATCTCATGTTTTTAAATTCCATTCCCCTAGACCCAGTTGGGAGACGTTGATCGTCTGGGGCGAGTCCGACGTCTCAGTTCATTGCCGAAAGTCCAAGAAGTATTTCCTCCCTTTTTCCTCTCCATCTTGTATTGCTTCTTTATCTGACATTGTATTAATTTCATATTTATTTGTATAATGCTCTGTATACTATATTGGACACATTTTGTTAAATACTGCATTAATTCCCTGTTATTATTTTGGAGTGCTGTAAATTTGTGGAAACAAATTGTAGTAAGGTGGGAGAAATAAGGTGGTGTTTATTGGAGTGTGTTTTATGTGCAGGGAATTTTGTGGTAAGTCCTATCCTTAGGGGAGATGCTGCCGGATTTTCCGTTGGAAGGTTTGGTGGTATTTCCCTGGGATCAGGACTTGTCTAGGGTTCCGGTAAAAAATTTTAAACAGGTCCTAACACAAATGCCCCTTAAGTTTCTAAATATTACAACATCAGTCCAAAACCTTTAAACCGTGCTAGGGTTGGCAATGATGCAAGGCCAAGGTGAATCTCCCGATCACCTGCGAGGAATCACTATCCCTGTCCCAACCTATTCCCCATTTATAGGGAGTTGGAGTTTTCCATGTTTAATATTTTTAATTTTAATTTTTTTTAAAATAATTATTAAACATTTTCAATTTTTTAAAAATAATATATTTAAAACTTTTACAAAGAGAAAAACAAAAACAAAAAAAAGAAATTATAAAAGAAATGCTTGAAAAATTAAAAATAATAATATTTTTTTTCATAATACATATTTACCCAGAGTGGGTTATGGAATGTGAACTATGTTCCCTACTTGCCCACCTCACCTCGATCCGGGACCAATTTTTTTGCTCGGTCTCCCCTCACGTTCTGGATTAACCACGAAATCTCGAGAAGAGCATCATGGAGACAAGGCGATCTTAAGCAAAGGGTCATCCCAACACTGTGTTGATAAATTATATTAACTAGAATAGAATTTGTATTTTGATTATACCTCCTACTTAAGGATGAAGTATCTTCTAATATGTAGTGCATATGCTCTTTTAATAACCAAGGCTTTTTCAGAGTATTTAACTTCAAGATTTGATAGAATTTTGAGATTAATAATGTTCTAGTGGGAGTCTAAACAAAAAATCCTATATCGGACAGACTAATAACGTTCAAGTACCAATAGATACAAATATAAATGGTAGGAATATATGCACTCCCAAAGGTAAAATTGACATATTATATTAGTTTAGAAAGCAAAAATAAATTTTAATATTGGTGTTTGTAGAGTATAGCTTTAGTGTAAATAGAATTGGCAATTTTTTTTATTTTTTATTTTGGCTGCAAAAGATGTGGTATTAACCAAAAACAACCATAGGCAAGAACCTACAAAGGTGAGGTAGCTGGCAGCTAATCTCTTGGGTTACAAAATAAGAGAAATTATAAGGAAAAGAGTTAAGAGTCAGAGTGCCATAACAGCTATTATATAAGCATTATTGACAGATGTAATGTGCTAAAAAATTGGCTCTCCTAGGGGTCCTACAAAAACAAACTTCCTGGAAGTCTCTTAATGATTGTTCTATCTCCTTGATCACTCCTTCTGCTGCCCAGTGGTAAGAGGTCATTCTGGAATGATTTAAATACAAAAGAATATTTTTCGAATCAGTCTCGCAACACAGCCTTTGCCACCCTTCTTCCTTCGCCAATAGGAGCTCCTATAAAATGCCATATGCTTCAGCAAGCTCGTGTATATCTGTGTGAAGGATATTTTCTTTAATCTTAAGGACTTCACCCCGTGGTCTTTGTAACACCCCATCCTGAATCACCGCATATTTTCATGTTGATCGAGGTTGACCGAGTTTGACATATTACCAAGAGGGTCAAAATGTTTACTTTTTACTCTGAATGGAATTTTTGCATTGACCAAGGCACCATTGCAAAGTACACATTAATTCGAATTTAGAAACTAGTAGCACATTGAAAACGGAGCTAGGGTTTAAGAGTTATGAGCGAAACAAGATACAATCTTGATTGGTCAACAAGCCTAGTGTTGACTTTTTAGTTACATAGATTCTAGTGTTGGCCCATTTGTTATATGAAAATGCTTATTGATACGAGTCTGTAGACTAGCGGCCCTCTTAATTTGGACCTGCGGTTGAAAAGTTACGAGTCTATGACGTTATATCTATTTTACTCGAGACTAAGTTTACCGGGTAGTGAAATATTCAAAGAGTCATTGATTTGTGCCATGTGTCATTAGTTAGGCTGCACCACGTGTCACATTTATAAAGTGCCACATGTTATCTTAATAAAATATTACATTTTTTTACTATTATTTTATCATTATTATATTATTATATTATTTCTTTTCTTTTCTTTTCTTTTCAGTTTTCTTTCTTTTCTTTTTCCCCATGTGGGAAAATAGGGGGGAACCCCGTTCTTTTTTTTTTTTTCTTTTCCTCTTCTTTCTTCTTCCTCCTTCTTCCTCTCTCTCCCCTTCTCTCCCTTTCCCTCTCGGGTCCCCACCAGAAAGCAAGGTTTCGATCACCAATTGGTTACACATGCTGAACAGGGAGGCCGGGTTCGAGGATTCCAGCTGGCAGTAGGAAAATAACGACCAACCATGGGCAGATGCGCCTAGATTAGGCTCCGACGACTAGAAGGTTGGTTTTCAAGCGATCCGACCACCACCCGGTCAAATTGATGCTCCTTTCTATCATTTTTGAACCTCCTGAACTCAATTTTGAAGTTCATTCAGATCAATTCCTTACAGTTTGGGAGATATGACAAGTTGAACTTTGGCCGAAATTTTCCATCCATTTTCCGGCCACCGCAGGTCAAATTAAGCTCAATGGAGATTTGTAACGTATTTCTCGCCTCTTTAGCTTTCTATTAGTATCTTATTTGTGAATTATGGTAGAGTATTTTGAAAGATGCCATTTGTGAATAAAATATTATTTTTTTAATGTGGTAATTTGAAAAATGTATCTGTTTACTAGTCTACGAAGTCAGTCAATGCGTACTTCGCTATGGTGTCTCAGTCAAAATGAGATTCTCCTTGTTGTAAAAAGTTCACCATTGAGCCCACTTGGTCAATGTTTGTCAATTTGGTCAAATTTAGTCAATATGCAAAAATTTCTAACACACTTTGATAGGGGTATTAAAGTATAGTGTTCGGTGCAATAATGTATTGTACTACAATTTTTTTTTAAAATATATTTTAATTATAATAAAATTGATGACTATTATTCATCTTTTTTTCTTAATTAATTACATTACATTATTCAAAATAGGCAAAATTAATTTTTATTATTATTCATATAAATTTTTTACAAATTTAAAATATATAAACTGATTTTTCATTATTACTCATGTAATTTTTAAAAAATAATTATATTATTTATGATATATTCTAATAAAAAAAATTATGAAAAAATGGGAAAAAAGAGAAAATGTTAACAATGACAAGTGAAAAATAATATTATTTGAATGATTTATTTTTAATAAAAAAGGGTTGGGCATTTTTTAACAATGAAGAACATTGTTTATTCACCGAAAAAACGTAAAGTAAAAGAAAATAAAAGCAGTATTTACTTAACAAAAAAAAAGAAAAAAAAGAAATAGTCCAATACACTTCAAACCCAAACCCCTTAGGCCCTATTTCTTTCACCGAGCTGGCCAGGTCAGGATTGGCCACAGTCCTAGTGAGGTGTTTGGAAACAAAATTAATGAATGGGGGAACTTATCCCAAAGGAAAAACTTATGTCATGACTCATATAGGATCCCTTACCGGAACCCTAGATAAGTCCTCAGACCAAGGAAAATCCTACTGAACCATCCTATGGAAAATCTGGCACCATCTTCCTTAAGAGTTGAGCACGCCTCAAAAATTTTCTCCACAAAAATATACTCCTATATTATACTATTTTATTCCTCTTACCTTACTACAATATTTTCCACAGAAGAAAATATTTCAATAACAAAGTATAAAAATATATACTAGAAATAATTTAATAAATAAAAAATATCTTTAAATATTCATGTCCACCCATACCTCCCACTTAGTGCGGTACTACATTTCTATATCGCTTTTCTTAACTTACCAAATGTATAAATATAGATATAAGAGAGATAAAATAACAATAATAATACTAATATTAATAATAGTAGTACAACTTGCCCAAGGCATACCGTACTTGTCCAAAGGGTACCATACTTATCTGAAAACTATCACACTTGCCCAAAGGCTATCATACTTGCCCGAAGGCTATCATACTTGTCTGATGGGATAAATACATTGAGTACGCAGTTGACACTAATGATGATAGTAATAACAGTAACAAATTCATAAATAATAATAATAATAATAATAATAATAATAATAATAATAATAAAAATAATAATAATAATAATGATAACAATAATAAAAATAATAAAAATAATAATAATGGTAATAATAATAATAACAAACAATGATAATAATAGAAAATCATAATTGTTAATAGGTAAAATAAAATAAAGTAAAATTAGGTTTTTAAAATTTATAAATATACTATAAAATTCGCACACTCGTAGCGAAAATACACCCGGTATACCATAACACATGCTAATGCATTATTCCATTATATTGGCTATCGCAAGTACACTGCTACCGATACGGTCCAGGGTGGTTGCTTATAATGGTTGTCTAACTCACTGATCTCGTAGGTAGCATAATCATGAGATGAAACTATTTATAGGCTGAATCGGGTCATTGCTCCGTATGGTGTGATACATGCGGATGTTACATAATATATATATATATATATATATATATATATATATATATAAATATGTATACGTGAAAAAGATACTTGATGCTCCATATGATATACCAGTGGTGTCAGACAGTACTCGGCATCCTAAGAACTACCTGACATGGAGGTCAAAGAGAGTAACCTGCAATCGGTCACTTTGGCATCCCATGGCATTGATTGCTAATAATTTACCATTGCTAAAACAATCATCCTTTAACTAAGGGGAGGGTGGCTGATGCTCATTTTGCACTATACTTGCCATACCTTGGCCCTTATAGCTCCCAATAGATGGCCATATATACGCATGCACTAACCCATAATAACTAACCATCTGAGGCCAAGGGGGGAGATGACTGATGCTCACTCTGTATTATACTTGTCATACCTTGGCCTCGTAGCTCCCACAAGATGACCATATATACATGTGCACTAATTCATAATAATCAACCATCTTGCGGCTAAAGGGGGAGATGGTTGGTGATCATTCTACATTATAATTGCCTACCCTCTCTCATCACAGCTCATAAGGATAACCACGAATATAACTTGTGCGCTGATCCATAACCATAATATAACAAACAACCATCTTATGGCTAAGAAAAGGGGTAGTTGATGCCCACTAAGCAAATATACTTGATCACTCTCAAGTCCATGGCTCCTATATGACAGCTATAATGTAATAAATAACCATCTTGCGGCTAAGAAGTGGGGATGGCTGATGCTCACTCTGCATTATACTTGCTTACCCTCAGGTCTATAACTCTCACAGGATAACCATACATACTTGTGCGCTAATCAACAATACAGTAAAGAAGACAGTACCGTATGATGTATCTAAAAGCTAATTTTTTTTTTTACAATATTATAAATATCGGAAGTTGATAAAATACAATCGGGTTTATACACTTTTATTAAATCTATAAAATTCCATATTTTCTTTTAAACAACCATATAAATTCAAAAATTTCATAAAATTAATTTCTTCCACAATTGTTTCAATTTCATGATTATTTAAATACACAATATATTTTATACACTAAAACTTAGTTGTCTTCTTAAATCATTAAAATTTATTTATGTAAAAATTATATTAACTCACATAAAATTCACATACAATTTAATTTCACTTAAATACATTTTATTATACAAAATAACTATAAATTAAATTCAACAATAAATAAATACAATTAATTTCTCCAAAGCGTATAATAAATATTATATAACCAATATATTTAAGTCACATAAAATAGCATAATAAAATTAAATAACAATTTTCGTAATTTTTAAAGCATACATAATACTTTTCAAATGTTAAATAACGCAAAATATACATTCACAGATACACACACATATATACAACCTTTTGGAAAGTATGTATATACACAAATGTGTATATATATATATATATATATAAATATATACATCTATAGATATCCATACATATATGCACATATTTAAATATATACATACAAACCTTTGACAAGCATATTTTAATAAGTGTAAATGTCCACACACACACACACACACACATATATATATATATATATATATCTTTTGATATGTATATACAAAGGCTTTCAACAGTATATATTTAAACAAATATATATACACATATATATATATATATATATTCATACACCCCACAATATATATAGACATCTTCACATACAATAGTACATATATACATATACAAAATATATTTATTTGCGAACATACAAGCACATATACATCTAAACACGTATATATATTCAATTTCACACCATTTTCACACTAAATATAAAAATTCACTCAAGAATGGCAATTTTCCAAATATACCACCAAAATTTATAAACAAGGTACCAATAGAAAGGCAAGAGGACAAGGAACATGAAACTAACCTCCATTGTGCTCAACTTCGCTAGCGTTGGTCGGAATTCTCATCAAAAACTTCTACCGAATTGTCCCTTTGTAAGCCATAAAAGAGCTCGAATTGGAGAAAACAAGGCACCATTAGCTTCGAGAGGCTTGAATTAGGGGGAAAGATTGAGAACGCAGCTCGAGATGGCCGAAATCTGGTGGTCAACAATGTGTCTGCCACCGATTTCCATGGCCGTTTTCCGGTGCATCAATGCCTCCCTTGGCGATCAGAGCACACCTTACTGAAACTGGCTTGATGGGTTAACAAACAGTCAAGGCGGTGTGGCCTGGGCACATTGAAGCATGGCGGATTCACTAGAAGAAGAGAAATGGCCTCCATCGGCTTCCAACGCCCGATTTGGCACGCTGCCTATCAACCATGAAATTTGGCAACCGAGCTAGCTAGCGAGAGAAAGAGAGAGAGAGGTCCTTTTTTTTCATGTGTGTGGAGGAGAGAAAGGGAATGGAGAAAGAAAAGAAAATAATTTTTTTACTAAGGATGACACATGTCCCTCTCTTGTCATGAAGTATGGCATCTTTATAAACATAACACGTGGCACCTTTTCATTACCAAATAAGGCCAGTTCCAAGAAAAATAGACACAACTTTATAGACCCATAACTTTTTAACAGTACTGCCAGTCTTCTGACTCGTAGGGATGAGCACTATCACATAATAACAGGGGTCAAGATCAAAACCCATATAGATAAAAAGTCAACTTTGTACTCACAGATCCATCTGGATCGCATCTTGTTTGGATTGTAACTTTTTAACTTTAGCTCTGATTTTGGCGTACTACTGGTCTACGAACTCGTATCAATGAGTACTTCACCATGGTAATTTGGTCAATACAAAATTCCTCTCACAGTAAAGGTCAACCATAGAATTCACTTGGTTAACTCATATCAACCTTGGTCAAAAATTTGAATTCGGGGCATTTTATTGGGTCGACATGTTACAACTTGTCCTACTGCAAAGAGACTCAATTAACCCATTGAAACCTTTGGGTCACATTGGGATAGGATTTCTCTTCGAAACAACTCTCTCATTGAAACATGCCCTCTCACTGGAACATGCTCTCTTGCGGCTCTCCCATTGAAAACCTTTTGAAATCTTAGTAAGTTATTCTCGATCTATTGTTCTTCTTCTTTGATCCACCTTATTTTTCTTCTTCTTCTTCTTCTTCTTCGATCTACCTTTTTCTTCTTTTTCTTCTTCTTCGAGTTGCCTTCTTCATCTTCATTTTTTATGTGATTTCTTTACTGAATGTATTTTTTATATGATTTTTATGTGACTCATGAATCATAAAGGGTAATACTAAATATTTCATGCCTTCCAACCCCTTTTATCTATACTTTGGTGGAGTTCAGTCCCACTCCTAATAGAGTTCATTATCTGCAAAATTAGGGCTTTGGTTTGCGAATTTAGAGGCTTTATTTTGTGGTCTAGATCTGCAGCTCTTGCATAAAGAGAGCCACCTAAAGCAATTGCAAATTTAGAAAGTAAAATAGTCAATTTGAAATCGTGATAAATATCAAAGCTCATTATAATTTCTAACTTGATATCGATGAAATTTTATTTTTTGTGGATGAGTTTGTTTGTATAGACAAAAAATCACCAACTAAAATGAATGGTTTTTATATGAAGTTTGAATATATTATATCAGTCAGTTTTTGCCATCTACTTTTCTTTTGAAATTACATGAGGAAATGTATGTGGAAACGACTGAGATTCCAAATAGTGTTTTTATTTTTTAAGCATTCTTGTCATTTGCTTTTGCAATGGAGTCTGAGTCATTGATGTGTTACTTATGGTTGCTATATGTTGGACAAAATGATTCTGAGAAGTTATTTATCCTCTACTTTTGAACTTTTTTGCCTATTATTAATCAAGCAACCAACAATGAATAAAAAGAAAAAAGGAGGTTGTAACTTAGCTCATTGCTTCACATGTAGCTATCTTCTTGGATTAATTGGATTGGTGGCAATGTTCTGGATAAGTACAGGATGAATAAAAAATGAAGCCTATAACTAGAAAGTGGTCGACAACTTTAGTATGCTTTCTACAATTTTTATAGAGTTAACATCAAAAGAAGATGAGGATTGAATCTTTAATGTTGTAAATTTTTTATGGTTTAGGGTTTGCTTACTGTATGGCTTTGTTTTGTATCTCTTAGGTGCTTTTTCCCGTTATTACCTTTATTGAATGAACTATATTTAACTTCTGTTGGGGTGAGAAGGTTATGACCAAGAGCAAGCTAGCTTGAAGTGTTAGCAACAAGCAAGCTTTTGGTGATGCTCTTGGAATGGTTGTGTGTGAGTTGTGTTTTTAGGTTTTGGTTATGGTGTTTTCTGGTTTTTAGGGTTCCTAAAGTGTTTTAAGGTGTTGAAGAAGAGATAAGAAGAAGAGGAACATGTTGGCTTTTGAAAATAAGGCTTGGATATGTAGGCATTTCATTCATTTTACTATATAAGCTTGAAATTACAACTAGTTCACACATGCCAAGCATGTGAGCTTACAAAATGAGTAAAGTATTTGAAATTTAAAAAGTAAAATGGTCAACACCTAACTTTTCATACACAAAAGAGTCAAAAACAGCTGCAACATGTCTATTCCAAATATAGTAAAAAGTGGCACATGGTTTTGAACTAAGTTCCTATTGTTTAACTAGTTTGGGTAAACAACCAAACTAGCTTCACCTACTTAGTTCCCCTTTGTATCTGCTTATGAAACTTGGTTTGAAGCATCCTTGGTCATCAATAAATATTGTTCCAAGATCTAGGAAAGTTCTGGAACCGGATCATGGGCCAAACAGCTCCAAAACTGGCCCATACTCTGCATACTGGGCCCATCAGATACAGCAATCTGTTTGGAATAGAAAATGGACTTTCCCATGTCATTTGGACCTGAAATTTGAACCATAGTCTTCTATATATGTCTGTAGACATCCCTCAACATTTCAGCCCAAACATCCATTTGCAACCTGAGATATAAGATAAATAGTGGAACTATGTTGCTGGAAATTATGAATCCAGCACCATAGGCATTTCAAGCATAACATTCCTACTCTTTTGTGCATAATTTTGCCTATACTTTTGCATACATAACTTAGGCACAAAACATTATCAAAATATACCTTGCATAAATTAAAAACATACAAAAAAATATAAACTCATAAAAGGAAAGGATTTGATACCAAGGTGTGCATGCTAGCCGGTGACATGCACCATCAAGTGGCAAAATTGCCACACTTCAACACTCCTCCTTGGCAATTTTGTATGAGACGTTGAGAAGTCCTCTCAATATCTCAAATCTCTTCTTTCCCAATGGCTTGGTGAAGATATCCGCCAAGTTCTCCTCGGAAGTCACATACTCCAACTTCACTTCACCACTTGCTTCAAATTCCCTTAAGGAATGATACTTGACCGGTATGTGCTTGGTCCTCCCATGTTGGACTGGATTTTGTGCAATTGGTATTGCTGAAGTATTGTTACACAATATTACCGTGGCTTCCTCTTGCTTCAAGCTCAAGTCCTCCAATAATTTCCTAAGCCAAACACCTTGATTAGCACAACTTGAGCAAGCAATATACTCGGCTTCCGCGGTGCTTTGTGCAACGGTTTGTTGCTTCTTGGAATTCCATGAGAAAGGACCATTTCCAAGAGTGTAAATGTAGCCCGATGTGCTCTTGCTATCATCCAAAGAACCAGCCCAATCACTATCACTATAACCAAGCAAAGCTTCATTCATGCCATCCTTGTACCATATACCAAAATCACTAGTACCTTTCAAATACCTTAGGATTCTTTTTGCACAACTAAGATGATTTTGTGATGGACTATGCATAAATCTTGACAAAACAGCCACACTAAACATGATATCCGGTCTAGTAGAGCATACATATAAAAGGCTACCAATTAAACTTCTATAGATGGAAGGATTTACCTTTGGAGAATCATCATCCTTCACCAACTTGGTGCCTTCATTCATAGGTGTGGCAACGCTATTACAATCTTCCATGTCAAACTTCTTGAGCAGCTCCTTCACATAGCTTTCTTGAGATATGAAGATGCCCTTGGATGATTGGACAACTTCAATTCCAAGAAAGTATTTCATCTCCCCAAGGCTAGACATCTCAAAGTTCAATTCTAGCTCACTTTTGAAATTGCTCACTTCTTTCTCATTACCACCGGTCACTAGAAGGTCATCAACATAAAGAGACACCAACACCATGCAACCATGAGTCCTAATATACAATGTAGGCTCATTAGGACTCCTCCTAAATCCATGCTTTGTCAAAAAACCATCTATCTTGGCATACCATGCCCTAGGAGCTTGTTTAAGGCCATACAAGGCCTTGTGTAGCTTGTATACCTTCTCTTCACTTCCTTTCTTCACAAAACCTTCGGGTTGCACAACATAGACCTCCTCCTTCAATATCCCATTCAAGAAGGCTGACTTCACATCAAGGTGATATACTTTCCAAGACTTTTGTGCCGAAATTGCAAGAAGAAGTCTTATGGTTTCCATCCTTGCAACCGGTGTAAAAGTCTCTCCATAATCCACACCGGCTTGTTGTGCATATCCTTTGACAACAAGCCTTGCCTTGTGCTTATTTATGGACCCATCCGGATTGTACTTGGTCCTAAAGATCCACTTCACCCCAATAGCATTCTTTCCCTTCGGTTTTGTTACCAAGCTCCAAGTGTCATTCTTGTTTATCACATCGATTTCATCTTGCATGGCTTGTCTCCACTCTTTTCTTGCCATAGCCTCATGGACATTGATTGGATCACTCAATGCCACATTACACCTTTCATAAATCTCATTAAGAGGTCTTGTGCCTCTCACACCATCACCAATATCCAAATCAGCCCCTATGGAGATTTCTAGCTCATTCTCATCATATTCATCATCATGGGCAGCACCTTCATCATTTCTTTGTTCCTCATCGTTATCATGAGCTTCAAGCCGATTGTCTTCATCCATACTAGCCAACTCCTCCTTACTACAAACCCATTTAGCTTCCTCATCAACTTTCACATCTCTACTTATCACAAGTTTCTTGGTTTCCAAGTTATACACTCTATATCCCTTGGTCACATCACTATAGCCAACCAAAACACCAACTTGTGACCTTTCATCAAGCTTTCCTCTCTTCTCTTGTGGTACTAGGATGTAACAAATGCTTCCAAATACCCTTAGATGATCAAGAGAAGGCTTATATCCAAACCAAAGCTCAAATGGGGTTTTACTCCTCAAAGACTTGGAGTAAAGCCTATTTTGGATGTAGATGGATGTATTAACTCCTTCGACCCAAAACTTCTTTGGCAAGCCACTTTCAAACAACAAACATCTAGCCATCTCCATGATGGTACGGTTTTTCCTTTCACATACACCATTTTGTTGTGGTGTGTATGGTGTAGTGAATTGATGAACTATACCATGATCCTTACAAAGTTGTTTGAAAGCCTCACTTGTGTATTCCCCACCATTGTCCGTCCTTAACACCTTTATAGTGCAACCGGATTGATTTTGCACTAACTTCATAAATTCTACAAACTTCTCCAAAGCTTGTGATTTTCTTTCAAGGAAATACACCCAACACATTCTTGAGTAATCATCAATGAAAGTTATGAAATACTTGCTGCCATTTAAGGATGGAACACTCATAGGACCACAAATATCCGAATGTATAAGTCCTAACTTCTCCTTTGATCTCCAAGAACAAGATTGAAATGCTAGCCTAATATGCTTTCCTTTTTGACACACTTCACACACATGTTCTTGCTTCTCCACCAATGGCACGTCTCTAACAAGTTCATGTGTGCCTACCAATGACTTAAAGCTAGCATGGCCTAGTCTTTTATGCCAAAGTTGAGAGGTGTTCTCAACTTTGGTGTTCAATGCAACCGATGCACCATTTTCATCCATATTCAATCTAAAATTCTTGTTCTTCATTCCAACACACATTAATTCATTTCCATGTGGATCAACTATAGTGCATGTCATGTTTGAGAAGTGTAATGCATATTTGTTCTCAAGCATTTGACCTACACTAAGTAAGTTCTCACATAAAGAAGGTACATAGAGAACATCATGGATAGTTTTGATACCTTTGGTGGTGTGTATCACCACATCTCCTTTGCCTTTCACTTCCATCAAGGCTCCATTTCCAATTTTGACTTTATTGTGGCTACTCCTATCCAAGTTTGTGAACCACTGATGCTTGTGAGACATATGGTGTGTTGCTCCACTATCAATGATCCATCCTTCATCATTCTTGATGCTACTAAAACAAGTAGCAACAAACAACTCTTCGGATTCACTATCACTTACATTATCTTTAGCAACATTTGCTTGTTGCTTATCTTTCTTGTTTGCCTTGCATACTCTCTCCACATGACCCTTTTGTTGGCATTTATGGCAAAATGCATCCGGCCTCCACCAACACCTTCTTGGATGATGACCTTTCTTCTTGCAATGGAGACAAGGTTCATAGGACTTCCTCTCGGGTTTGCTAGTTTCACCTTTCTCCTTTATGACCTTAAGCTTGTTCTTCTTTTGATTTTGTGTCCTTTGATGTTGTTTAGACACAAATGTAGCCTCCATTGATTCTTCATGTCTAATCCTCCTCCTTTGCTCCGTAGCTTGCAAGGCATTCACCAACTCGGTCAAGGAAATTTCATTTAGATTCCTTGACTCCTCCAATGAAGATATCTTAGCTTCAAACCTCTCGGGCAAGGAGACCAACACCTTCTCCACAATCCTTTGGTCACTTAATCTTTCATCTAGCACCCTAATTTGATTCACCACATTAAGAAGCCTTGTGGTGAACTCCTTAACCGTTTCTTTGTCTTTCATCTTGATAGTCTAAAACTCCCTCCTTAGGTTAAGGATTTGCATTTGCCTTGTCCTAGCACTCCCTTGGAACTCATCTTGAAGCTTGTCCCAAGCTTCTTTGGCACTCTCACATGCCATTATCCGTGTGAAAATGGTATCACTAATACAAGAATGAATGGCGGTGAGAGCCTTGAAACCTTTAGCCAATTCCTCCTCATGGTGCTTGATTTGGTTGACCGTTGCCCCTTGTCTCAAAGGCTCGGGTTCTTGGGGATTTATGGTGACCTTCCAAAGACCATAAGCCTTCAAGTAGGCTTGCATCTTGATACTCCAAATGTTGTAGTTCTCCCCATTGAAGATAGGAGGAGAAGGAGTTGAAAAACTTTAAGAAGCCATGTGAATGTTGCTTTCGAGTATGAAGGAATATGAAAATATATTTGTGCTTTCAAGTATCTCTTCACTCTCAAGGAACGAACCAGCCCAAAAACCTCACAAATCTCACAAAAATTTACCTTGCTCTGATACCACTTTGTTGGGGTGAGAAGGTTATGACCAAGAGCAAGCTAGCTTGAAGTGTTAGCAACAAGCAAGCTTTTGGTGATGCTCTTGGGAATGGTTGTGTGTGAGTTGTGTTTTTAGGTTTTGGTTATGGTGTTTTCTGGTTTTTAGGGTTCCTAAAGTGTTCTAAGGTGTTGAAGAAGAGATAAGAAGAAGAGGAACACGTTGGCTTTTGAAAATAAGGCTTGGATATGTAGGCATTTCATTCATTTTACTATATAAGCTTGAAATTACAACTAGTTCACACATGCCAAGCATGTGAGCTTACAAAATGAGTAAAGTATTTGAAATTTAAAAAGTAAAATGGTCAACACCTAACTTTTCATACACAAAAGAGTCAAAAACCAGCTGCAGCATGTCTATTCCAAATATAGTAAAAAGTGGCACATGGTTTTGAACTAAGTTCCTATTGTTTAACTAGTTTGGGTAAACAACCAAACTAGCTTCACCTACTTAGTTCCCCTTTGTATCTGCTTATGAACCTTGGTTTGAAGTATCCTTGGTCATTAATAAATATTGTTCCAAGAGCTAGGAAAGTTCTGGAACCGGATCATGGGCCAAACAGCTCCAAAACTGGCCCATACTCTGCATACTGGGCCCATCAGATACAGCAATCTGTTTGGAATAGAAAATGGACTTTACCATGTCATTTTGACCTGCAATTTGAACCATAGTCTTCTATATATGTCTGTAGACATCCCTCAAACTTTCAGCCCAAAACTCCATTTGCAACCTGAGATATAAGATACATAGTGGAACTATGTTGCTGGAAATTATGAATCCAGCACCATAGGCATTTCAAGCATAACATTCCTACTCTTTTGTGCATAATTTTGCCTATACTTTTGCATACATAACTTAGGCATAAAACATTATCAAAATATACCTTGCATACATTAAAAACATACAAAAAAATATAAACTCATAAAAGGAAAGGATTTGATACCAAGGTGTGCATGCTAGCCGGTGACATGCACCATCAAGTGGTAAACTTGCCACACTTCAACAACTTCAAATAGTAATAAATGGCTAAAGCCATGGTTGTTCTTCATGTATGGCTAACAGGGTGAATTTGAAATATAATTTGACATATAACTTTTGTTTAAGAGTTTGGCTTACGAATCTGAAGCTAGAAACACATCTTGGTTTAATCTTGTTATAATATTTAATTTGATTAAAACGTCATTGTTATCGTATCATACTTTTATATGACTGTAAGTGAAATGGTATTTGCTAAAGGCAACTTTATGATTATTATTTCAATGTGGTTCTTTGAGCTTGTGATTTTGCTTTTGGTCTTTTACCCAACCCAAAGCTAGAGACTTCTATGCTTTCAATATCATATTCTTTGGATTTCATTACCTATTCATTTGATATAATATACTTTGTTTACTAGAAAATTTTTTTATACCAAATTATTTGATGGTTTAAAAAATTGACTAGAGCAATAGAAAAGTGACATAATTAATTAGTCATGTATAAAATTTGATAAACTAATTTGATACCTATAATTTTGGTCTATTATGATTGTTTCTAAACATTTATCTTTCACCATCTTACTTTTCCACATACCCACATGTTGGACTCTTATATATCGACTAGAATTAGGGAATCATGAAGTGGCTATAGCATTCTATGTGAGTTTATCTAAAGATGGTACTGTGGAAAACTAGGATTGCATTTTGTAAATAAGTTTTTCTAATAATTGATTGTGTTTTTACCCTTTTTTTCCTTGTCTTCTCTGTGAGTATTACTAAGGTTGTGATGAGCCATTGGATAATACCCTTTTGCTTCAGCAATTGCCATTATGATTCATGACTCTTAAATGAAGGTAGTGAGACTACGGATCAGCAGACTACAACAACTTTAAATAGAACTGTTCTGGTTTGAAAATAATTATCAGCTATGGTTATTTTGTTTTCTACTTTCTGTTTCCTTTACAATGCAAAACAATAATGTAGATACTTTGTACTGTGAACTTAATTACAATAAGATGCAAGTTTTATTATGCTGGTGTATTTAAAGTTTGTACAAAATCTTATATATGTATTTTTAATTTTGGAATCGTTTTGTTTTCCTACATTTATAGAAATGGTCCACACTTAATGATAAGAAAATTTTAAAAAATAAAATAAAATAATTTTTCGTTAAAGGAAATTAAGATGTATGTATATAAAAAAAAAAAAAAGGCCAAGAAAACTAGCAAATTTGCTATTTTTGGTTCAATTACTATATTTATCATTTTTTGTAAAACTATTTTTACATTAATTCCTGTTGTGGCACTAGTGTTTACTAGACCAAAGCGATTTGTTTTGAAAAGAATCCAACATAATTAAAGAATCGGTAGGGAAAAAAAAAATAAAAAGAAGGAAATTAGAAAAGAAGAAAATTTTGAACGTCTATTTCCATTTTAATGTACTTTTGAAATCCAATAAAATAATATATTATTTTTAAAGTGGGCCCCGGCCCATTTTGTAAACAACCTTTTTTTTTTTTTCTCTTTTTTTTCTTTTTTTTTTCTATTCTTGTAGATTTTTTTTTCCTTTTTTTCCTTACATGGGCTCCATTTTCTCGAATCATGTTAGAGTCAGATAATTCTCAGATTGTGAATGCATTAAATGAAGGCAAGCCCATTAATGATTGGCGGGCTGGTTCTATAATTCAAGATGTTACGCACATTTTATTTTGCTTCCGGTTTGTTGTGTTTTACATTTGTTTTTGTTTGGTTGATTGAGTTTCAATGTCTAGTTGGTTATTATTATTATTGGTGGTGATGTAAGCCATATAGGAATTTTAAAGACTATATCATATATAAATATATATATCTTCCTCCTTACCTCATGCTTCAAAGAAATTAGCTTGGCTCAAATTTTGCATACTATGGTATTTGATGGTTTTTATTATATTATAGTAGTATTCTATATGACTACAGGTTCTATTTTTACTAATAATTTTCTATGCATTTTTTTTTACTATGTTTTGGTTCTTGTTTTCAATATAGTAGATATGGATCGAAGAAAAGTCACTGCATTCTTGTTGCTTGCCAATGATTTAGAATTAGAATATTCTTGCATGTGTTTTATAGTGGTTTTGCTTATGTGCATACATATTCCATGGCAAATTAAAAATGATATAGGTGTTAAGAATCGAATAACTAGGTTTTGCCAATGATATATATTGTAGTAGTATTCTATATGGCTGCAAGTTTTATTTTTGCTAATATTTTTCTATGCATTTATTTAATGTTCTATAATGATGATTTACATTATATAGCAACTTAATTTACTATGTTTTTTTTTTTGGCTCTTTTTTTCAATGCAGTAGATATGGATTGAAGAAATGTCACTGCGTTCTTGTTGCTTGCCAATGATTTAGAATTAGAATATTTTTGTATGTGTTTTATAGTGATTTTGCTTCTGTGCATACATATACCATGGAAAATAAAAATGTTATAGGTATTAGAAATCGAATAACGAGGACTACAGAATTGCATATGTCTTTTGTAAGTAGTTTGTCAGACAATGATATGAATTGTATTAGTCAACTTAGGATGGATAGAAAAACATTTAGTATTTTATATCGATTATTACATCATGATGAATATATTAAAAAAGATGGTATTGTTATATTGGAATAGCAAGTGTGTATATTTCTGCACATAATTGCACATCATGCAAAGAACCATATAATTATTACTAGATTCTATAGATAGGGGGAGACAATTAGTAGGTACTTCAATGCAATATTGAATGGAGTATTACACTTACATGGGGTTTTATTGAGACATCCAGAACTTGTGTTAGATAATTATTTGAATGGTAGATGGAAAATGTTTAAGGTATGTTTGTGGAATAGGTTAGTTAATAATATTATACTTAGATTATTTGTAACACTATCTTACTTGAGTAAATTTGTTTGTGATGTAGAATTGTAACAGCCCAGACCACCCGCATGTGATATTGTCCTCTTTGGGCCTGGGGAATTCTCTTACAACCTAGCCCTTAAGGTTTTAAAAGGCCTCGTAAGGGAAAGGTATCCACACCCACTTATAAGGAGTGTTTTGTTCTCCTTTCCAACCGATGTGGGACTTCACAATCCTCCCCCCTTGGGGTCCAGCGTCCTCGCTGGCACATCAATCCGGGTATTGGCTATGATACTAACTATAACAGCCCAAACCATCCGCATGCAATATTGTCCTCTTTAGGCCTGGGGAATCCTCTTATAACCCAGCCCTTAAGGTTTTAAAAGGCCTCGCAAGGGAAAGGTATCCACACCCACTTATAAGGAGTGTTTCGTTCTCCTTTCCAACCGATGTGGGACTTCACAATAATTGTTTGGAAGCATTAAATGGAACTTATATTAAGGTGAATGTACCTGAAATCAATAAGCCAAGATATCAAATAAGGAAATGTTAGATAGCCATGAATGTCTTTGGTGTATGTAACCTGAATATGGAATTTATATTTATAATACCTGGTTGGGAAGGTTCCGCTCCGAACTCAAGAGTACTCTAAGATGCATTAAGTAAGCCAAATGGATTAAAAGTACCAACTGATAAGATTAATTCTCAAATTGTACACTATAATGGTCCAACATAGCATAAACTAATGGGATACATTTTTCTTTTTTAGGTTTTATTACTTAGTAGATACTGGTTACGCTAATGGTGAAATATTTATTGCACCATACAGAGGAAAAATATATCATGTTTTTGAATGGAGTGATGGTTATACACCCATAAATTATGAAGAGTATTTCATTCCAAAGCAAGCATCTTCAAGAAATGTCATAGAAAGATGCTCTGGGGTTCTTAAAATGTAATGCGTAATTTTAAGAAGTCCATCTTTCTATCCAAATAAGAACACAAATCAAGATCATTACCGTCTGTTGTCTTATATATAATCTTATTAGAAAAGAAATGCCACTTGATCCTGGGAAAATTGAGTTTGATATGGGTGTAGATGTTGAAATTAGTAAAGCGGATGACATTATAGGATCAATTGCTTCTTCAGATCAATGGACTAATTGGAGAGATGAGTTAGCTAAGCAAATATTTAATGAGTGGAGATGTTGTCATGGTTAGTAGTTGATTGTTCTGTAGAATATTATATTGTAACTATTTTATTTTATATTGTTTATCAAAACTTTTGGATAATTTGTAGTAAATAGAATACGTTTTATGTGTAATAATTTAGGTGTCTATTATGTTTTGTTTATTGTAATGGTGTTGTTGAAATCATAACATTTCCATTTGAATAGAAAAGGAAGTTGGAGGTAGCAGTAATGATAATAAAGGGTTTGAATCTAGGCGTGCATGGAGTAAAAGTGAGGAAGATGCATTTCTAGTTATTTTAGATTAAGCTGTAGCTAGTGGGCAACATTGTGACACAAGATCATTCAAGCCCATGATGAGAATCCGCACGAACCCGCACAACCGACAACCCGCTGGGTTGCTGACCCAATACAGATGAAGACCGGGCCGGTCACTATGGCTCAAGATAAGATATTTAAGGAAAACATGGCTACTTTTATACAGGGAGTAATTAATTCTCAAATGGGCTTGTCAATACCCGCAAATACAAAGTCTATTTTGAGCATCCAAGTGGTGGAGGCCGATACGTACCTAGGTAGCTGTTTTCGTGCAAATTTGGACTCCGAGCAGCAAGAAATGGTTCTAGCACTTCATAAACTCAATTAATATAATTAAGAGGACATGGAATCCAGCCAAGGTAGAATCAAAAGCATCTAAAAAGGATTTGTATGGACAGCATCTCAATTTGGCCGAAAATGTGCTGTTTAGCCGTTGGCTTTGACTTTTCTTCTTGTTTGACTTATTCCAATCAAGGGGCATATTGTGATTATTAATTATATTTGGCATCCTAAATGGCATATGAAAGCTAATTTGGAGCCCAAACAAGTTGGAGATTGGTCAAAAATACTTTAGTAGTCAAACTACTCAACTAGTTTCCTAATTTGATTTTGACTTTTTGTTTTAGGAAATTAGTCTTTTATTTGGTTTTTATTTATTTATTTGCTGGAAAAATCAACTTATAAAAGTTATTATTTTATTATTTTCATTTTAAATTAATTAATTTCTAATTCAAAATAAAGGAATTAATTAATCCAAATTAGATTAGGAAAGGAGGTGAATTTCGGCCAAGCTAGGTTTCCTATTCTTTGGTGGTCGGTTTTACCTAGATAATTAGAGTTTTATTTTGTAACTTTTTAGCTTATTTAAGGGCTTGTTTTATCAATAATATTGATTACATTATTCATACAGAAAATTATTTGTGAGATTGAATTCTCTTTCTTCTCTTTGAACACTTAAAACATCATTAGTGAATGAGTGTTTTAGTTTGACTTATCAATAGGATATTCATCACCTATTGTGGTGTCTTCATTATATCAAGGTTTCTAATCACAGGTTGGTTAGGGGTTGAGGTGACCATTAGAATTTGAACATAATTAGATCGAGGCTAATATAATATGGGTTTAGGCACAGGTCGTCCTAGGTTTGTATCATCCCGGCACACTTAATAGGACTGAGAGGCGATTATCTGAGATGTGTCCTAACTTGGGATTGTGTGCAACTCCACATATTGAGTTAAAGATGAAAAAATGGAAGAAGAAAGATGGTATAATATATCATATGCTAAATAAAATTGGATTTAGATTGAATGTCTCTCTTAAATGTGTGGAGGTTAATAGTGATGAAGCTTGGAAATCCTATGTGCTGGTTTTGAATTTTTGGACATCTATTTTTATTTATTTTTGGACTATTTTCTTAATTTTTTTTTTCATAATATATGAACAATTTTTTTCTTTTAACTTATACTTTGTTTTTCTTTATTTTAGAGTAATCCAAATGTAAAAAGGCGGGGAAGTTACACCTTCTCCGATGTATGAGAGGCTTGCTAACATATTTGGGAAGAATCATGCAATAGGACTTTGAGCACAAACTCCAATGGTATGGTTAATGATATCATTATGGAGGATGCAAATGAACACTTTAATGATGTGAGTTTTTCTATGTCTGTGAATCAAACCATACACAATGAATCATTCACACAATCCCAATCAAGAAGTAAGAGGAAGTCCAGACTAAAAGATAATGATAATGACCTTGCGAGAAGGTTTGGCAAGATAGCATCTCAATTGTTTAAGTAATTGTCTGAGAAGTTTGAAAAATCTAAGGCCAATTGTCAAAAATACTTAGCTGTGGAGCTTAAAAGATTAGGATTCTCTGTTATTGAAAATCTCAAAGTTTCAAAGGCAATGAGATCTGATTCATCAAATGTAGAGGTCTTTAAGATTATTGAAACAGATGTATAGAAGATTGAATTTGCTACTAAATTTTTAGATAACTAAATTAGTATTGTTATGGATTATATATTTGTGTCTATGTTTGAGGGGATCACATTTATGAACAATTGGATTTAAAACTTATGGACATATGTCATATGTTAGTGGATTTAAAGACATTTATGATTATATGTGTTATGTTTTAGTATATTATCATGGACTTGATTGATTTAAGTATTGCGCTTTTTTTTTTTTTGGTTTAATTATATTATCATGTTATGTTATCATTTATTATTATATGAAAGAATATCGAATGGTAAAAAAAATAAAAATTTATGTTGTGTTTAAAGGTAGACAACCAGAGATATATTAATCTTGACCTGAATATCATCAGCAAGTGCAAGAATTTAAAAATAATGAATATCAAGCACATCATACCACTGAAGAAGCTGATATTGCAAATGATGAGTATTTAGAACGAATGATGAAGAATCCTAATGAGGCAAATCCAATACAAAATACCAACACATATACACGTGCTCGCTTAAACAACGAGTGGAGTTATAATTTTATATTAGGTTGTTTATTTGGATTATTTTGGATGGATGTATTTATTTATTGATTGTGTAAGTAGATTATCCTTATAAAATCCAACATATATTATGTATGCAGTACTAAATAAAACTAAACCTACATGTGAAATATATATATATATATATATATATATATGAAGTGGAGATGGATGTTACTATGTTATCAACAAGCCTTTAATTAAATATAACATTAAGCTTTTTTTCTTTTTGAATTTTAGTTAATTGTTATTTATGACTTATCATATTATAATTTTACTTTATTTGGCTTTTAAAACAATATATTAACATAATTTGTGAGTCTAAAAAAATTACAATTGTCAGTAAATATAAATATATAATATTTATAATTTTAGTTATATATGATGTTAAATTATTTTTTATTTTTATTTAATTGCTATTTATAAAATACCATGTTATAATTTAATTTTAATTTATATTTAAAACAATATATTAATGTAATTTGTGGGTATAAAAAAAATAAAATTTTGTATGTAAATATAATTATACAAATTTACAACTTTAATTAAATATAATATTTTTTTAAAATATAAATATATGATTTATTTTTTAAAAAAATAATTATTTTAAATAATTACAAAATAATCAAATTCAGCTCCATCCTACACCAAACATAACACAACTAGTCCATTATTCATTCTGAAACTGTGTCAAACACAAGAATGGACTATTTCTTCACTCTCCAATCCAAACCTATCATGTACGATTCAAACCTATCCTGTGCACCAAACGTGTCCTCATGGGTTTACACAGTGCAGCATTGGTAGCACTAAATGGTGGGAGCCACATATTTTTGTGCGCCAAGATAAATGTGCTAGTGATTGCGAAAAAAATGTAGTATTACTCATTCCAATCCTACCCTTTAATACAAGGGACCATATGTGAAATGAGCCCTATTTGTTTTCAAGTGTCATTCATTTTATAGGCTTGGCTATACTTTCAAATTATCTTTGAGGCCTAAAATTTTAGATAGCCTCTAATTTATATATATATATATATATATATATATATATATATATATATATATATATATATAAAATGAATGTTTATTGAGCCAAGTTTTCGATCCTTTATCCTCTTTAATTATTTGTAATTTTCATAAAAAATTACATTTATTGATAAGAAAGAGATAAAACAAAAAACAATTTTTTTTAAAATTTGTTATTACTTTCTTGGCATTTTAGAAAGCAAAATTTAAACAAAAACCCCATCAGAGGTAAGAATATTGGCCACCACATGCAAAACTTGATTAATCTAGAGAAAGAAAGAAATGAAGAAAGAAATTTAAGATTTTACTTTGGGATACATATTACTTAAATCTGACTGAAGTGCATTGAGAAAATTTGAAACCCAAAGAAAGAAAAGAAATGAAAATGAAGAACAGAGAAGAGAGAGAGAGAAAGAGAAGAAAGAACTCTGTTTAGTTTTCTGGAAACTTTGATGCAACTATTTTCATCAACTATTTTCATTAACTATTTTCTAAAAAGTTCTGGATTAGATAAAGGATCGCCTTCAGCTAAAGAGAGAGGCTTACTAACAATATTGGTGAAGGATAGGATTTTGCACCATCCATACCTGTTTTCTTAAGAAGATCACTAATATACTTAGTTTGAGTGAGTAACATGCCTTTGGAGTTCCGCTTGACTTCAATGCCCAAGAAAAAAATGTAAGTCACCCAAATCCTTCAAAGAAAACTGGGAATCAAGATCTAAAACAAGCTTTTGAATGATAGATCCATTAGATCCAGTAATGATAATGTCATCGACGTATAATGACACTAAAGTATAAGCTGATTTTTTACTAAGAACAAACAAGGATGAATCTGAAATAAAACTAAAATTAGTTCATTTCAACTATAGGGCAAAACTAAAATAAAACATATATAAATGAATATTATTTATTTTTCTATGATTGAAATTGTATAATTGACATGGCCCCATTATATAATTGTATAATCCAAGTGAAAATATACAAAATATACACATGGCCCCATTCAAAATGTATAAATGACAGGCCCCATTATATAATTGTATTATCAAAGTATACACACGGCCACATTTCAAATTTTCACTATAGAATCTAAAAAGAGTTTGGAGTTGATCAATTTTTTTTTATATATATTTTTGAGAGAGAAGAAAAGCCAATGGAGCATGACTAAATTTTGATTAAAATGCATCAATGGAGCATGAGTTTATGATTTATACATTCCAAGTTGTCGTAGAGACCAAAAAGAAAAGATCAAAGCTATTCGGCTAACATTTATATCATATGCATGAATTATGATGTAAAATGGGGTCAAGAAAAGTTAAAAAAGAAAAGATAAGAAAAGGAAAAAGAAAAGTTTGTGCACTTTGTGGAAAACATAAATGAATATATTATGTCTTTCTTTCAGACAGACAACAAATCCTTTCAATCCGAGATCATGGGGCTCATATATTTACCCAAAACAAAAATAATAATAATACCCTCGTATTAAACAACTACCTACACGTATCAACAAGTTTCCCCCATTAAAAGAAAATTCATCCTCTACTCTCTCCCTAATAAATGGTTTTGAACATAAAATATATATATATATATATATGTATAAAAACCACCTAAAGTCACCAAAACTCGCCAGCAGCCAATTCATAGCACAATAAGTATACATATATCAAAGTCAACTGTAAAGTCATCTTATCATAAATAAGATAATTAAACAAAATTATTGGAAAGGTGAAAAAAATAATTAACTAAAATCATGCTATATGTCTAAATTTCTATACAACTTCCACTTTGCGAAAAGCGAACTAATATCCAATCCAATTATTTCAACAGTAGATTTCAATCAAAATACTCAATGACAAGCAAATTCTATTACAAAATTTTCCCAAATGGTTCTCTGTTTGGTTAAATCTCCAGAAACAGGGAAAAAAAAAAGGAAACAAAAAAATCAATTCAAAATTCACACCCATCTCTGTGTTACGAGCTTCAAGAGACTCAAAGGAACATTAATGGAAGGAATAATTTAAAAAAAAAAAAACTGAAGACCGTCGGCCTTAACCAGAGTCATCTATCCACTCGAAGCAAACACATACACACTTTCATGGATCAGCAAGCAAAATTTATGGGTTTTTATGTTTTAAGTTCAAAGATTGTTCAGGATGAGTGTCTAGGTAACAAAGCCGAGAAGGATGTAGTCAAAGGGATAACTCCCAAGGAGAGTGATTTGGCCCATAGAAGCGAGTGTCTAGAAGAGAGGGTTGATACTGGTTCAACTATGGCAGTGACTGAGGGGGACGATTAGGGGACCATTTTGTTTTAAGTTGATTGTGGGTCGGTCTCCATCTCTCTCTCTCTCTCTCTCTCTCTCTCTCTCTCTCTCACAAACACACACACACACACACACACACACACACACACTCTCACAGATCAGCATGCAAACATGCAAACAACACACAGATGAGCAAGCAAAGAAGCAGGCACCCAGTTGGCCATGAGAAGACTTACTTGCGATGTGTAGAGGCTGGTTCTTCTTTTTTCCTTGTAATTGATAGATAGAAAGAATGAAAAAACATTAGGTTAAAGAGAGAAAAAAAAATAGAGAATTGAGAAGAGTTACCAGAGAATAAAGACAGGGGGAGGAGAAGCTGTGGGTTGGTATTATGTTATACAGGGAAAAAGTAGTGTATTAGATAAGAAACCTTCACCCGATTAAAAAACACGAAAGGTATTAAGTAATCCAATAGCCTTCACGTGTCTTCAACTGCCAAACGCCTTATTACATAATACAATCAAGGGTAATATGTAAAGTCCCACATCGGTTGGAAAGGGGAATGAAGATTCCCCCTAACCATTACGACGTATTTTGATAAAATCTTGAGGGCTGGGTTGTAAGAGGATTCCCCAGGCTCAAAGAAGACAATATCGCATGCGGGTGGTCTGGGCTGTCACAGATGGTATCAGAGCTGGACCCAGATCGGTGTGCCAGCGAGGATGCTGGACCCCAAGGGGGGTGGATTATGAAGTCCCACATCGGTTGGAAAGGAGAATGAAGCATGGCTTATAAGCGTGTGGATACCTTTCCCTTGCGACGCGTTCCCATGAGGGAAAGTAAAACTGTGCGGGCTAGGCCAAAAGCGAACAATATCATAATTGGGCCTGGAAGCCCGTGCGAGTGGGACTGGTAGGTAGGGGTTAAAAGAGGATTCCCCCTAACCATTACGATGCGTTTTGACAAAACCTTGAGGGTTGGATTATAAGAGGATTTTCCAGGCCCAAAGAGGACAATATCGCATACGAATGGTCTGGGCTGTCACATAATACATGGCAATACACCGTACCAAACAAGGCTTCAGGACACATTATTGGATTGGATCAGATATAGTTGACATGACCGGATTGGATTGGAGTAAGTATAGTTGAATATATTTCTTATTCCCTTGTGTTTGGTGTGGTCTTGGATTAAAATACAAGATATGATATATTATGTATGGTGCAATCTTGGATTGGACTATAATTAATTTATAAAAAATTTAAATTATTATACAATTTAATACATAATATAACAAAAATATATTTATTATTTGCCAATCCCAAATTAAATAAAAATAAAAGAAATAAATGAAGAAAAAAAAATAATTGATATAAAATTATTTGTTGTTTTTTTTCCTTTCAAATTAAAAAATATTTTTTTAAAATACATAAATCAGAATGTTTGTTGTTGCAAGAACATTAGCTGGCTATCTTTAAAAATAAATAAATAAATAAAAAGATAAAAATAAAAACTATTTTGTCTCCATTTTTTATAGGATATTTTTTCTCCAACTTGGAACAAATTTTATTGGAATGGAAGTATTGGCTTCTTTATTTTTCAATACTGAAAGATTCCAAGCATTAAAACCTGTACGTATAAAATATTAAAAAAATAATACTTATGAGTAAAATACAGAAATTGAGTTTTGTTTGTGGCTGGAGAAGACAAATTACTCTTATTCAAGTCTACTTTTTCCTAACTCATGCTTTGAAGAAGGATACAATATCCGGTTCTCAATAGGATATATTGATGCACTTGAATTTTTGAATAAGCTAGATGACATCACCAAACACGAGAGAATGATAACTTTATCCAATCCTGCCTATTTATACATCTTTATTCTGCATGCCAAACACTGTCATATGCTGTTTTTAGGATGCAAGATTGGATTAGATCGAATATACCTGACAGAACAGGATTGGATTGAAGCAAGAAGGATTGAATATATTTTGTACTATCGTGTTTGGTGTAGTCTTGGATTAGAAGATAGGATATGATATATTACATTTGGTGCAATCTTGGATTGGACTATAATTCATTTATAAAAATTTTAAATTATTTTATCTCCAACTTGAAACAAATTTTATTGGAATGGAAGATATTGGCTTTTTGCAACATTGAAAAATTCCAATCATTAAAGCCCATATGTATAAAATATTAAAAAAAAAAAGCATCTATGAATAAAATGCAGAAGTTGAGTTTCATTTGTGGGTGGAGAAGACAAATTACTCTTATTCGAGTACTCTTTTTCTTAACCCATGCTTTTAATAATGATACAATATCCGGTTCTCAATAGGATATATTGGGTGGCTTGAATGTTTAAATCAACTAGATAGACATCACCAAACATGAGAGAATGATAACTTTATCCAATCCTACCTCCATATCCTTCCTTGTCGCTTATGCTCAACATTGCCTTAGTGGATTTATTAGCCCCTCGTATACCCTCGTGTATAGTTCTGTTGAGTAACATGATATGGCATGTATACAAAAACAAGTCCAGGTGCCCAAATCTATAACATACTTATCAGGTGATATACCCACTTCATGTAGGTGATCACCAGCTTAAGTTGACAAGCAACTTCTGTAGTCAATCTTCAGCTTCTCAAACTTCCCCAACAGTCTAGGACAAAACCTTCTGGAGTGTGTTCTCATTTTTCTCTTTTCTCTCTCATTCTTACCATCAACTTAACCTTAATATCCTCCAATATGGTAAGGATTGGCTTCGATCTAGATTCCCCCAAAAGCTGATATTTATTTTCATATTTGTGGAAGTACTGATGGAATTTTTCCGACATTTTTTTTCCTCGGCAAAGTTACTATTGCCGACAAATTAGTAAATTTTTTACGGCAAATGGTTGAACTTTTAGTAAAATTTTTTGGCGTATCCCCTCCTGCCAGGCTTTTTTTTTTTTTTTTTTTTTTTTTTTTTGAGCAAACCCTCTCGCCAGACGTGAAATGGGAAAATAAATAAAAATACAATTAATCAATCTCACATACATTTTTCTATCTAACTTTGATCTATTTCTTTTTTCACTCCATATCCATTGCATCTCTTTCCTGCTTTCTCTCTTTTTTTTTTTTTTTTTTTTTTTTTTTCCCTTCTTCTGTAAATATTTTGAGGCAAAAAAGAAGAAAATATTCTGAGGCAAAATCCTTTTTCACCGCAAACCCATATGCCCAATCCATTTTCTTCTTTCAAAATTTTGTGGTAAATCTGGGTTGAAGCAAATCGGTAGCTCTTTGCATCTCGAAAGCTTGAAGCAAATCGGCAGGTTCTCTTTGAATTTCTTCTATGAATTTCTCTTTGATTTTTTTTTTCTTTTTTTGCCGTTCTGTTTTTTTTTTTTTTTTTTTTACCACAGAAAATTGTTTGTTCTTACCCCTCTCTCTCTCTCTCTCTCTCTCTCTCTCTCTCTCTCTCTCTCTCTCTGTGTCTGTCTTTCACTTGGGGAAGGGAGCTCTCAGAAGCCTCTGCTACTATTTTTAGTTTTCTAGTTCTCTTTGCTTCCCATTTCCTTCTCTTTTTTCTTTCTCTATCTCTCTCGGTATTTCTTTCAGATCTGCCATTTGTTTGCGAATTTCACTGCTAGATGTCATTAGGTTTATGAATTTTGCAACTTCTTAATTTGTCCCTCAGATTTACAGAGCCAAGGAAATCCCTTCGCCCTTTCTTTCTCTTTTTTCGTCCTTCAGAAATACTAGCGCTTAAAAAAAAAAAAAAAAATACTGATGCTTTTTTCTGTTATCAATATGCAGAAGGGGGATCAATCAGGCCATGTTAATGCCCTTGTAAGAAGACTGGGGCGGAATCTTTCAAAGGTTCATTGCATAACGCTCTGATGCCTAACTCTTTTTAACTTCTTCTTTTCCTGTCAAAACATTCTAGTGTGCGCTCCTATTTATTTGCTTGATGCTTTATCTAGTTAAGGTTAGTATTGATTAATTTGTCCATTCCCATATCTGTTATATAGCTACACATTAAGAGAACTGAGTTCAAAATAATTACGAACACAAGAGTTGGTTGATGCCATCGTGGAGCCCAATCAAAAGATATTGCCATCTTGTAGTCGGTGATGATAAAATGTGCAAACTAGACTCTTTGGGGAAAATTGTTTAGTCATGAAGATCTTTGGTCAATATGGACCTAGATGATAAATGTTGGTAGCCATAGAGATATAATTTTCAATCTACAACAGTTAGGGACAGGATTCATATGAAGTCTCTAGAATTTTTAACAACTCCAAATATTAGTTTACCGCAAAAACATGCTGCTTAAATGATGATATGTTCATAATTTGGATTAATTGCTCTTTTCTTTTTCCGCTAGTGAAGGATACCAATGATTCTTGTGGCACTCTATTTTGTTGATTGGCAGCAACAATCCATGGGAGTAATCACAGCATTTGTTCAATTTTTCCTCTTTATTTGGTAATATAATGCACATTCTCTAACTTTGATGATCATCTGGCAGTGACAAAAGATGAATCGTCATTTTAATTATAGGGATTGTCTTTTCAAAGATGGCTGGCATATAAGATTAATGATTTAAAATTTAGTGCAGCCATCTGAAACCACAATTGACCTCCTGTTTACATTGTCTTCAATCTATGGGCCAGGACATGTTTAAGAATTCTTCTCACAAACGTAAAAATGGGACAATCAGTGTGGATTCTGTGCACAATAATGAATCAAAGAGAGGTCTTGGTTTATACTCAATTTTTCTAAACCTCTGAGAATTTCCTCTTTTTTTCTTAACCCATCCTTTTAGGAAGGATGTGATATCCAGTTCTTAATAGGATAAATTGTTGGGCTCGAATTTTTTAATCAGTAGGATAAACATCACCAAACATGAGACAAGGATAGCTTTGTCCAATCTTGCCCCCTTATCCCTCATACCAAAAATTGCCATTGGCTACATTTAGGATGCAAGATTGGATTAGATCCGATATAGATGATAGAACTATATTAGATTGGAGTAAGGATGATTGAATATATATAGCACTGTCATCTGTTTGGCGTAATCTTGAATTAGAAGACAGGATATGATATATACCATATCTGGTGCAATCTTGAATTGAACTATAATTATATTATAAAATCTTTCAATTAGTATACAATTTAAAACATAAAATAACAAAAATATACTTATTATTTGCCCATCCCAAATTAATTAAAAATAAAAGAAAGAAATGGAAAAACAAAATAAAGAAATTTAATTATATCGTATAAAATTATTTTTTTTCCTTCAAATTAAAAAAAAATGATGTAAAAAATATATAAATTAGAATGTTTGCTGTTGCACGAATACTGGCCGGCTATCTTTAATTAATAAATAAATGAATAAAAAGATAAAAATAAAAACTATTTTGTCTCCATTTTTTTATAGGATATTTTATCTTCAACTTGAAACAAATTTTGTTGGAATGGAAGATATTGACTTTTATATTTTTCAATATTGAAAATTTTCAAGCATCAAAACTGATGAGAATCTGCCCATACCCACACAACCAACAACCTACTGGGGTGCTGATCCGATACGGATGAAGACCAGGCCAACAACTAGAGCTCAAGCTAAGAGATTAAAAGATAATCTGGCTGTCTTTATATAGGGGGTAATCTATTCTCAAAAGGGATTGTCAACACTCAAAGATACAAACTCGTTTTAAGCATTCAAGTGGTAGAGGCCGATACGAACCCAGGTAGCTATTTTCGTGCAAATATGGACTCCGGATAGCAAGAAATGATTCAAACACTTTATGCATTCAATGAATATTATTACGAGGCCATGGAATCAAGTCAAGGCAGCTTCAGAGTCAATCAAAAAGGGCTTGTACGCATGAGAGAGAAAGTTGGCCGATTTTGCTGTATTATGTGTTGGCTTTACCGTATTTTGCTGAGTTGGTATTTTCTCTTTGTTCCAATCAAGGGCAACATGTGGGACTCAACAATAATCCTATTTCGTAACCTACAAGGCATATGGAAGCTGATTTAGAGCTTAAAAGTAGTCAATGATTGGTCAAAGATACTTTAGTAGTCAAACTAGTCAACTAGTTTCTTAATTTCTTTTTTTCTGACTTTTTGTTTTAAGAAATTAGTCTTTTGTTTTGTTTCTATTTATTTATTTGCTGGAAAAATCAACTTAGAAAAGTTATAATTTTATTATTTTGCTTGTAAATTAATTAATTTCTATTTCAAAATAAATTAATTAATTAAACAAATTTAGTTTAGGAAAGAGTAAGAAATTCGGCTAACAAGTTTCGTAATCAATTTGGTGGCCAGTTTTTGTCTTAGTTTTAAGGGTTTATTGTTTTGTGACTCTAGCATATTTAAGGGCTTATTTTTTAGGAAGAACACAACCTTTAATAATATTTAAAATTTATTTTATGAGATTGTAACATCCCGTCCCAAAATACATCGGAAATTTCTAAAATTTGACCAAGATTGACTAGGTTGGATTGTCGTTGACCAAGAAGGGATCAAATATTGACTTTTTGTTCTTGATGGAATTTCACATTGACCGAGGTACCATTAAAAAGTACACATTGCCACGAGTCCACAGACTAGTAGCACATTGAAAACAGAGCTACGGGTTGAAAGTTATGAGCAAAACCAGTTGAGGTCCAAACTGTCCAAGGGGTACCGGAGTTGACTTTTTGTTCATGCAAAGTTGAGCTTTGACTTATGCATGGTTGTGAAGTACTCATCGGTACGTCCGATTTGGATATGTGGTTTTAAAGTTATGGACCTGTAGAATTTTTCAAATATAGTATTATTTTAATATTATTTTTAAATATGTGAACAGTGTGCCACGTGTGACTTAATAAAAGGTGCCATATGTCACAACGGTGAGATGCCACATGTCAACCATGATTAAATACCATATTATTTTATTATTATTCTATACAATAACATTATTTTAATATTATTTAATTATTTTCTTTTCCTTTCTTTTTATTTTCTTTATTTTCTTTTTTTTTTTCCTTCCCCCACGTGGGAAAAACACCCCCAACCCCCCCCAAACCTTTCTTCTTCTTTCTTTTCCTTTCCTTTTCCTCCTCTCGGGTCCTTACCATTTCTCAATTTTCGATCACCGGACGGCCACACGCGCCGGCCAGCGATGGAGCCCATTCCCCGGCGACGCTAGCTTCCAATTTTCCTGGCCAAACGCCGCCGACGCGCCCAGATCGGGCCAGTGAAGTCGGCGGCGGTGGGTTTGAGTTTTCCGGTGATTCTCGCCGTTTCCGACCAGTCCAATCCGATCTTCCACCCCTTTTCCCTCTATTTTGGATCTTCTAAGTTCAAATATGGTCTCCAGTTGTTTAAATTCGAAGTGGTTCGCGAGTTATGAGAAGGTGAAGTTCGGCCGGTACTTCCCTGGCAAATTCCATCACCACCGGTGGAATTATGGTCAATGAAGGCCAGTAATGCGATCCTCATTCCATAAGCTTCGATTCGGTATATTACTCGCAAATTTTGGTTAACGTTTGTGTTAAACCCCCCGGATACCGAGTATTATTTATCCGAATAAAATATTAATTTATTTGAGGTATGCAATATTGTTGTTCTAAGAGCACGTGTACGTCGTGGAATTGATCCGATGGAGGATCATGGGTTAATTGCGTGCTCGAGGTAAGGGACCCACTTTCAAAATTAATTTTGGGTGTTAAATTATATTTATTTTGTGATAATTAAATGTTTGGATTTAATATTCATGTGTTAAATATTTAGCAAAATTATATTTGAAATTTCGATGGCACAATTTGAATAAATTGAAATGTATATGTGCATTAAATCATATATCATTTTTGACAAATTATGGAAATTTAGATTTTATGGAAATTCGATATTTAAAGGAATTGTGATTTTAATATTAATTGATTTATTGTTAAATTTATTTGTGAGTTTATTTTGATTAATAAAAATGCATTTATATTGATTTATGAATTTTGGAAATTTTATGGGATTTAAATGAAATTATGCCTATCTTGAATTTTAAGGATTTAAGGATATTATTTTAAAAATTATGCTTACGCAGTTGAATATTGTGGATTGGGAAATTGATGCATTTGAAAGTTGATGGATTTGAAATTGATGGAATTTATGCGATGAATTTATGATGATGATTTATAAAGGAATTGTGGAAAATTTATGGGTTTAATTGGATGGAATAAACCCGGTGATATTTTTGAGATTTTGAGATTGAAAATAAATATATTGATTTTATGATTTTTAGATGCACCATACACGTACTGGTGTTCTTTATATATGAATATAGTTAGCGTGCAGGTGGATGTGATGAGTGTGCAGGTAGGTGTGAGTAGCGCACAGGTGATTATGGGGTTATTCTGTGGTTGCCATCGGATGAGGGTGGGTCGCCCCGCCATGGCCGGGACGCCTGTTTGCAGCGGCGCGGTGGGATATCACGCGACCGTATACCGGTTTCTCTCTTTAACATCCTGTCTGGCGGTATCTTGGGACGCTGGGTATCGTTGGCGCCATTGATATATAGTGGGTGCATCATGTGGTTTTCGGAACATGATTTATTTTGAAATTGTATTTAAATTAAGAATATATTTCATGTTTTTTTTTATTAATTATTTCAAATGGAGGTTTTAAATTTTATTAATTTTTTCCTTCGCTTAATTATTCAATAAATTGATTTATTTTAATTATTTAATTATTTCATGAATGGTTTTAATGTGAGTTTTATTAATATTTCGATATTAATTGTTATGACATGCATTAATTATTTAATAATTGTTATAAGTTATTTTATTTCAATTTATTTCATTATAAATCTGGATTACTTAAATTTTTATTAAATTAATTATTCCTTGATTTTTGGGGCATAAAATATTGGGTTTCGTGAAAATGTTTTAAAAGGGAAACTTTTCCAACGGAGTAAATGGTGAGGGTTTTGAGAGAAAATATTATTTCCAATTAATTATTAATTATTTATTTATTTATTCTTAATTAATCAAGTGTACTATAATTATTATTACTATTATAATTGTATATTAGACTGGGTTACTCACTGAGATGATTAGCATCTCATATTTTTAAATTATGTTCCCTTAGGTTCAGGTTAGTTGACGTTAATTGTCTGGGGGCAAACTCGACGTCTCAGTTCATTGCCGAAAGCCCAAGAAGTATTTCCTCCCTTTTTTTCCTCTTCATCTTGTATTGCTTCTTTATCTGACATTGTATTAATTCCATATTTATTTGTATAATGCTCTGTATACTATATTGGATACATTTTATTAAATACCGCGTTAATTCCCTGTTATTATTTTGGAGTGCTGTAAATTTGTGGAATTAAATTGTAGTAATGTGGTAGGAATAAGGAGATGCATATAGAAGTGTATTTTCAGTGCAGAAAATTTGTGGTCAGTCCAACCCTTAGGGGAGGTTCTGCCGGATTTTCTATTGGAAGGTCCGGTAGGGTTTCCCTGGGATCAGGGCTTGTCTAGGATTCCGGTGAGAAATTTTAGAAGGGTCCTGACAAGATAGAATTCTCTTTGTTCTCTTTGAACACCTAAAGCACTATTAAAGAGTGTGTATTTTAGTTTTGACTTATTAATAGGGCATCCATAACCCATTGTGGTATCTTCATTATACTAAGATTTCTAATTATATTTTGGTTAGGGGTTGAGGTGACCATGAAAACTTGAACTTAATTAAGATCTGGGCTAATATAATGTAAGTTTAGAAGCACGTCGTCCTAGGTTCGTATCATTTGGTATTAAAGCCAAGATTTTGTTCCGATTTGATTTATCTTTATTTGTTTTATTTTGTTTTGTGTTAATCTACAATTTTAGCATTAGGTTAAGATTGCATCCATCTTTTACATGTTTTGCAGTTAAAAAAATATATATATATATATATATATATATATATATATATATATATATATATTTTTTCCTAGTCAGATTAGGTTTCCTTGTTTTGCCGTATTTTTGTTTCCTAATTTATTGGATGCTTTTTATCATTGTTCATGTTAATTTGGTTTATTGTTGATTTTTCTTTGCTTTTTTAATCTTAATTAGGTGCATTCATCTGTTCAAGAAAAAAAAAAAAAAAAAAGAGAGACTTGAAAGCATATTGCATAAAATCTAAAAAAATTGTGCAATTTGTTCTTGTTGGAGTGGAGTCTCAAGTTTGGTGGATTTTTGGTGTTTGAATTGCAATTTTTGGTGTTGATTTTTGCTATTAGAGTTGTTTTATATTCTGTGAAAAAAAAGAAAGAAGAAAATCCGAAATAAAAAAAGCCGGTTTTGGTTGAAATTGAAGTGTGGAATTGTTTGCTGGAAATTTGTTGGAGCTGCTGAGTTGTTGCTTATTTATTGAATATTTGGAGTTGCTGGACATTCAATTTTGCTGCTGGATATTTGATTTTGGGTGCTTAAATTATTTGGATTAAAATTAGCTAAAGGATTTGATACAAAAACTCGAATTACAAAGAATAACAACCAACAACTATTCTATAATTTTGTTCAATTTGATTCTTGTTCATGTTTTAATTTCTTTTTCAAGAATTTTATTCTTGAATTTTAATTTCTTACCATCTGATCTAATTCTTATTGTTTCCGAAATTTGCTTTGTTAAATTGCCTTATTTTTGCTTAGAAAAGCCGAGAACTAAGTATTATTAATTCACTTAGTATTGCTTGTTTTTTGCTACTGTTTTGTTGATAAGTTTAATTAAAACATACTTGTGATCTAATTGCTGTTTAGTGGGTGTTTTAATTAGAAATTTGAGTTAATTCTTTGAGTGGAAAAAGACAAGAGTGTGTGAGCTTAAAAGAGGATCAAAAGCGGAAACTAGTGTGCAAACACAAGTGTTGAGACTTTGTTTGAGTGAAACATGTAAGGGAGTGATTTCGGTGAGGTTCTATTTTATTTTTGTGTTATTCAAACTAACATAGCAGATTCAAGGGTGAGAAAAGGAGATCCACTAATAAGAATTAATGAAGAGGAGTTTGTAGGATTTAAAGGTGATTCCCAAGCTATGGGGAGTGGAGATGAGCACACAGACATGAAGGCTATCTTCGAACAATTACAGTGGATGATTGCTCAATTTGATAACATAAATCAAATGATGGACAGTTTAGAAACACCATAAGGAGTGCCGCATACAAGGTTTGAAACTCATAGAGGCTGAGGTCAAGGTCGAGGAAGAGTTTGATAAAAATTTTGCACTCCAAGGAAGGAAAAACAGTGGGAGACCAGCAAGGAATGAAGATGATGATATTGGGAATATCAAGGTAAACATTCCACCTTTCATGGGAAAAAGTGACCCGGAAGCTTACTTGGAATGGGCGGAGCGTATGGAGATGATCTTTTATTGTCACAACTATTCGACGGTTAAGAAAGTTAAATTGGCAGCATAGGAATTTGGACATTATGCACTTCAATGGTGGACTAATGAGCAAAGCCCCCGAAGAAAAGTAGGAGATGAATTGATTACAACATGACAACAAATGAAAGGAGCCATGAGAAAGCAATTTGTACCGACTCACTACCGTAGGTTGCTACACTAAAAGTTACCATCATTATCACAAGGTACTAGGTCCTTAGAGGATTATTACAAAGAGATGGAGATGCTCAAGATGAGATTAAGCATGATGAAGAAAGAGAAACAACCATGGCAAAGTTTTTGGGTGGTTTGAATCATGAGATAGCCAACCAAGTGAAACTTCAACAACATGTAGAATTGGAGGAGATGCTTCATGTGGCAATTAAAATTAAAAATCAATTTAAAAGAAGGGGTACAAGCTCACGGTTTGGAGGGGTTTCAAGCAATAGGTGGACAAATTCAACTAGTTGGAGAAGTAACCCCATGTTCAAGCTAAGGCTATAATCGAATCAAGATGAAGGAGGTGCCATTCGGCCAAGGAAAGATAACCAAGCCGAACTTGTTCAAGCACATAAATCGGAAGGTAAATATGATCCTAAACCTTCAAGAACTAGAGATATTGTTTGCTTTAAGTGCTAGGGCCAAGGACATATTGCCAACCAATGTCCAAACTGAAGAATCATGGTATTGAAGGACAATGGCAAGTTGGAATCCGATAGTGATGATGCTGAAACTAAGACAGAGCATGAAGAGGAAGAAACTTAAAATGAAGCCGAAACCCTAAAGGCTTCAAATTCTTAATTGAGCTTGGTGGCAAGGAGAATGTTGAATGTATATAAGGATGAGGATCAAGTTCAAAGATAAAACATCTTTCATACACGATGTGAAATTCAAAATAATGTATGTAGTACAATAATTTATAGTGATAGTTGTACTAATATAATTAGTAATGTGGTACTTGATAAATTAGGATTAGCAACCATTAAATATCCCAAACCATATAAATTACAATGGCTTAATGATAGTGGTGAGATGAAAGTAAATAAACAACTCAAAGTAAAATTCAGCATTGATAAATATGTGGATGTTTTATTGTATGATATTGTTCCTATGCATGCGGGTCATATTTTGTTGGGTAGACCATGGTAATTTGATAAGGCTGCCTTACATTGTGGAAAGAGAATTCTATTGTATTTAAATTTATAGGGAAAAAGGTTAAGCTGAGCCATTAACTCCAAGGAAGTATTTAGAGATCAACTTCAAATGCAACAAAGGGGGGAAGCCGAAAAGCTTAAAGAAAGGACTAGTATGGCACCCACGGCAACAACACCAATCCAAGGAGGCAAGGCCGAACAAAACCAACTAGGTAAGTGTCCTAAACTTAAACTTGAGGAGAAAGAAATAGAGAAAGCCAAAAGAGAGAAAGAGAGAGCAAAACCCAAGAGGGAGAGTGGAAAAAGTGACTTCGTGAGTGGGAAAGAAAAAGAAAGAAAAGAAAAGAAAAATAAAAATTTTTATCTTAGCTTTGGTGATGTTAATAAAGCAATTTTGAACAATGAAAACCATTATTGGTTATGATTTATAAAGATGCTTATTTAAAGATGCTTTTGTTTCTATAGAACTTTATCTGCATTGTTAAGGACTTTACTTAGTGGAAATTTAAAAATTTAGAAGAGATTATTTGCTAATTTTAAAAAGTGTAATTTTTACCATAATGAGCATGTATTTCTAGATTTTGTTGTGTTAGTGTTCGACCCAGGAGATTTAGTTTGGTTGTACCTAATAAATGAGAGGTTTCCAGAACAAAGAAAGTCAAAGCTTATGCTGCATGGGGATGGACCTTTCCAAGTTTTGGAGCAGATCAATGAACATGCTTACAAACTTGACTTACCGGGTGAGTATAATGTTGGTGCCACATTTAATGTTGCTAACGTATTTCCTTTTTCTGCAGGTGATGACTTTAATTTGAGGGAAAATCTTTTTTAAGAGGAAGGGAATGATGAGAATCCATCCATAGCTGCACAACTGACAACCCGCTGGGGTGCTTACCCGATATGGATAAAGACCAGGCCAATCACTAGAACTTAGGCAAAGAGATTCAAAGACAATCTAGCTGCCTTTATACAGGGGGTAATCCATTCTCAAAAGAGATTGTCAGTACTCAAAGATACAAAGCCCGTTTTAGACATCCAAGTGGTAGAGTCCAATGCGGACCCAGGTAGTTGTCTTCGTGCGAATATGGACTTCGGACAGCAAGAAATGGTTCAAACACTTTATGCGTTCAAGGAATATCATTAAGAGGCCATGGAATCAAGTCAAAGCAGCTTCAGAGGCAATCAAAAAGGGCATGTGTGCATGAGAGAGAAAGTTGATCGGTTTTGCTGTATTATGTGTTAGATAAACTGTATTTTACTGAATTGTCATTTCCTCTTTGTTCTAATCAAGAGCAACGTGTGGGACTCAACAATAATCCTATTTAATGACCTACAATGCATATGGAAGCTGATTTGGAGCTCAAAAGTAGTCAATGATTGGTTAAAGATACCTTAGTAATCAAACTAGCCAACTAGTTTCTTAATTTGTTTTTGACTTTTTGTTTTAGGAAAGTTATAATTTTATTATTTTGTTTGTAAATTAATCAATTCCTATTTAAAAATAAAGAAATTAATTAATCAAATTTAGTTTAGGAAAGAGTAAGAAATTCAACTAACAAGGTTCCTAATCACTTTGGTGCCCAGTTTTTGTCTTAGTTTTTAGGGTTTATTGTTTTGTGACTCTAGCCTATTTAAGGACTTATTTTTTAGGAAGAACACAATTTTTAATAATATTCAGAATTTATTTTGTGAGATAGAATTCTCTTTATTCTCTTTGAATACCTAAAATACCATTAAAGAGTGTGTGTTATTAGTTTTGAGGTGACCATAAAAATTTGAACTTAATTAAGATCCGGACTAATATAATACGGGTTTAGGAGTAGGTCGTCTAGATTCGTATAAAAAACCCATTGGTATAAAATATTAAAAAAAAAAAAGACAATTATGAGTAAAATGCATAAATTGAGTTTTGTTTGTGGGTGGAGAAGACAAATTACTCTTATTTGAGGGCTTTTTCTTAAGCCATATTCTTAAGAAGGATACAATATCCGGTTCTCAATTGGTTATATTGGTGGGCTTGAATTTTTGAATCAATTGGATAGACGTCATTAAACTCGAGAGAACGACAGCTCTATCCAATCCTACCCTTTATTCTTCCGTATCCCATATTCCTAACAGTGGCATATGTTGCATTTAGGATGCCAGATTGGATTGGATCAAAGATACGTGACAAAATTGGATTGGAATGGAGTAACCAGGATTGGATATATTTTGTACTGTCATGTGGTTTGTGCACTCTTGGACTAGAAGAAAGGATATGATATACAATGTTTGGTGCAATCTTTCGTTGGACTATAATTCATTTATAAAATATTAAAATTATACAATTTAAAAAATAATATGACAAAATTATACTTAATTTTTGCCCATGCCAAATTAATTAAAAATAAAAGAAAGAAATGGAAAAAAAAAATAAGGGAATTTAATTAATATAAAATTATTTGTCGTTTTCTTCTTCAAATAAAAAAAATGATTTTTTAAAATATGTAAATCAAAATGTTTGTTGTTGGAAGAACATTGGGCTAGTTATCTTTACTAAGAAAATAAAATAAATAAAAAGATAAAAATAAAAACTATTTTATCTCCATTTTTATAGGATATTTTGTTTTCAACTTGAAACAAATTTTTATTGGAATGGAAGATATTGGCTTCTTTCAATATTGAAAGATTCCAATCATTAAAGCCCATAGGTATAAAATATTAAAAAAAAAAAAGTTATGAGTAAAATGCAGAAATTGAGTTTCATTTGTGGGTGGGAAAGATAAATTACTCTTATTCGGGTGCGCTTTTTCTTAACCCATGCTTTTAAGAAGGATACAATATCTAGTTCTCAATTAGATATATTGGTGAGCCCGTATTTTTGTATCAGCTGGATAGACATCACCAAACATAAAAGAAGGATAACTTTATCCAATCTTGGCCTTTTGTCCTTCCTTATCATGGATGCCAAACACTGTCTTTGTGGATTTATCAGCTCCTCATATGCTCTCTTTTTTTTTTTTTTTGGATGAATTCCTCATATGCTCTCATGTATAGCTCTGCCATGTAGCAAGCATCATCAACTCTAACTCACACTTGGGTGATAACTGACTAACAAATCCCTCATAGCCAAAACAACAACACCAACAAATAATAATAATTAAATATGATGATGCTATATAATTTTATTGATATATTATATGCAGGATCCGGTAAAATATAATAATTTATAAATAAATATAGTTATTAAATATGTGGCCTCGGAAACCAATTTTAATTGGTTATAAAATTTGAATCCACCAATAACATTGATATGCCATGTGGAAGTAATTCAAAGTTGCTAAACATGAATGATGCTATAAACTCAAACTTATGTGATAACTGACTAACAAATCCCTCATAGCCAAAAAAACAACACCAACAAATAATAATATTAATAAAATAAAATAAAACTTAGAGCCTGATATTTACCCAAATTATATATAAATTTAAGGCCCAAGAATTCTTTCACATGGATATGTTAGTTGATTTTAGTAAATGGAAAAGAAAAGAAAAGGAAATGGATTTGCCTGGAAGTTTAAGATTTTCACTCACGACCTTGTTCGCTTCAGTATCCCTAGGAAACTTCGGATTTGTTATTCAGTCAACCCAGGCAACTTATGCTTAGATTTTTCACCTACTTGACCCATATTAGATTTTTCAACTTTAAAAAGAAATACCGGTAAATTTATGTGAAGTTTATTCGTTGCTAATTAATATTATTGTTGTTGTCAATATTTTATTAAGCTTTTAACTGATTTTAACAAATAGTTAAGAACATGAAGTCAACATAAAGGTCTGAACAAGGCTTTTTTTTTTTTTTTAATGATAATTAAAGTTGGAGGTTGAATGATGGTTTCATGTTTGGTGTACATTAATTCTCAACAGAGTACAAAACCTGCTATTTATATCCCTGTTTGTCGTTTGCAACTTGCAATTGACTAAAAGGTTTGGGAGTCTTTCTTCTATTTTTTTAGTTTATTAAAATGTTTATACAATACCCAAGTTGTGCTTGAGATCAGTACAAAAACATTCAAATTATTGAGTCTGTTCCACCTCTCAACTTCAACAGTGCAACCAATACATTGTAACACTAAGGACGGTAAATTAGAACGCAAGAAAGATCCCAATTTAGTCCGCCGTTAGAAAAATGGATTCCTCAAGTTTGCATGAGGCTTAGAAGGAGTACCAGAAAACAGAGGACGAAGAAATAGTGGAAACGGAGGCCGAAAAAGTGGAAACAGGCGACAAAACAGAGTAGCAAACAGAGACCTACATAGAATATGAATTATACTGGGCTGCAGAAAGAGGGGAAATCAACGATGCCATGCTGAAAAGGAAAGACAATCTCCAAAGCTCACTCACTCCCAATAATAACACAATCCTTCATATCTATATCACATCGAGAACCACTGAAGATCGAGAACCAACCAAGTTTGTTAAAGAAATTCTTGCAATTTGTCCGGCACTGCTGATGCAGACCAATGCAAAAGATGAGACTCTCCTTCACATAGCAGCAAGGTATGGACATGCTTCCATAGCGGAGATGCTCATTCAACATGCAAAAGCTCTTCATCCTGAAAACCTTGAGAGAGGTGTAGAAGAAGCCAGGGACATGATGAGGATGACCAATCAAAATAAAGATACAGCTTTCCATGAGGCGGTTCGATTTAACCATCTAAGAGTGGTGGAGATATTGGTCAACGAAGAGTGCGATTTCGTCTATTTGGCTAATAAGGAACACGAGACTCCACTCTGATAAATATCAATGCCGACTTAGCTCCCTAGAAGAATCTAGAGTTATCTTGTTTTCTCTTTAAAAATGGAGAACAACTAGTGCCTTGGAAGTGGTGAGAAAAATATCTATAATTAAATATTTCTAGAAGTATCCACAACTGACTTTCTCTTCTATAAATAGGTGATGATGTATGAGTTAAGTGTCATGTGCATAGCAATAGAAAAAAGAGAGAGTGCTGTACGTGTGAGTGTGAGTGTGTGTCCTTTGAGTGAGAAGAGTGTGAAAAGGTGTTTTGTGTCCTAGTGTAAGTCAAAAATAAAGTGAGTGTGAGTGTGTTAGTGTGTGTTGCTCATTTGTGTGAGTGAGTGTGTTGCTCTCTTTATACGTAAGAGTGTACCAATTGTTTTATATTAATAAAAATCAATTTTCTTGGTTTCTCCTTTAGTCCTTTGTCTCCAACATTTTTGGTATCAGAGCCTGGTTGGTCCAAGTTCAACTTTGTGGGAGCTTCTTGTTCGTGGTCACGCAGTCAAGACTAAGTTTACGTAGTGCTGCGGGAATTTCCAGCAACCATAATGGGAGACCTTCAAGTTGGTGGAGGTATTAAGAAGCTCAACAGTCAGAATTACGGCACGTGGTCAACGTGCATGAAGTCATATTTGAAAGGCCAAGATCTCTAGGAGATCATAGCTGGCAGTGAAGTCGAGCAACCACAGGATGCTGAGGCTTTGAAGAAGTGGAATATTAAAGCTGGTAAGGCAATGTTTGCCCTTAAATCTACAGTTGAATAAGAGATGTTGGAGTACATACGGGATATTGAAGTTCCAAAAGAGGCCTGGGACACGTTTGCAAGACTCTTCTCAAGGAAGAACGACACAAGGTTGCAGCTTCTCGAGAGTGAATTACTGTCAACAACACAGCACGACATGACAATCCAGAAATATTTCAACAAGGTAAAAACTCTTAGTCGCGAAATTACTGAGTTAGATCCTAGTTCTCCTATTACAGAATCTAGAATGAGGAGAATAATTTTACATGGGTTGAGACCCGAATTTAAAGGATTTATTTCAGCCATTCAAGGTTGGCCAGTCCAACCTTCATTGATTGAATTAGAAAATTTACTTATTGATCAAGAAAATATGATCAAACAAATGGCTGGGGTCTCACTAAAGAGCGATGAAGAAGCACTCTTTAGCGGCAGAAGAAAAGGCCGACCCAAACAACAAAAATTTAATAAGGTAAATCAACATGGAGAAGATTTTAGAGGAGAACAAAGGAATAATAGAAATAGACAACAATTTTTAGAAAATAAAAGAAATAATGGACAATTTTTTGAAAATAAAAGAGATGATGGAAGATGCTTCAACTGTGGAAGAAAAGGACATTATATTAAAAACTGTAGACTAAGGAAGAAATTTACATAAAGTAATATAGTTATCCCAGAGCCTCAAAATAATATAAGTGAAGATGAATGGGATGTTGAAGCATCTTTGGCTACTGCTGAGCTCATGGATGGCTTAAGTTCAATGCAAGAAAGGGAAACGGCACTCGCAGTGGTTATCCCTATATGCATTGATTATAAAAATGATTGGATTATAGACTCTGGAAGTTCAAATCATATGACGGGAGATAAAGAGAAGCTGCAAAGCATGACAGAGTATAAAGGAGGGCGTATGGTGGTGACGGCAAATGACTCAAGATTGCCGATAGCTCACGTTGGTAAGGCAGCAATCATGCCTTGTTTTAGTTGCCATCAAGTTCAACTGCAAGATGTCTATCATGTGCCAGGAATGAAGAAGAATTTGCTGTCAGTAGCTCAACTAACATCTTCAGGAAATTATGTATTGTTTGGACCTGAGGATGTTAAGGTGTATCGAGACTTTAAAATCTCTGGTACACCAACAATGAAGGGGCGGCGATTGGAATCTATCTATGTGATGTCAGCAGAGTCTGCCTACGTAAACAAGACAAGAAGGAACGAGACATCAGACCTTTGGCACGCACGGTTAGGACATGTCAGCTACAAAAAGTTGAAGGTGATGATGCAAAAGTCAATGCTCAAGGGTCTTCCCCAACTCGATGTCAGTGTCGACACAATCTGTGCAGGGTGTCAATACGGCAAAGCACATCAACTACCATTTGAAGATTCAAAGTTCCAAGCAAAAGAGCCTCTGCAACTCATTCACTCCGATGTCTTCGGGCGTATCAAGCAGTCATCAGTTGGAGGCATGCATTATATGGTGACATTCATTGACGATTTTTCAAGGTACGTCTGGGTTTTCTTTATGAAAGAAAAATCTGAGACCTTTTCAAAATTTAAGCAATTTAAGGAAAAGGTAGAAAGAGAATTAGGCAAAAGGATATAATGCCTACGCACAGATAATGGGGGAGAATATACCTCAAGAGAATTTATACAATATTTAAGAGAATACAAAATAAGACATCAATTGACGTGTCCAAATACTCCGCAACAAAATGGTATTGCGGAAAGAAAGAACCGACATCTTGCAGAAACATGTCGGAGCATGCTACATGCAAAAAATGTTCCAGGAAGATTTTGGGCTGAGTGCATGAATACAGCAGCTCATGTGATTAATAGGCTCCCTCAAGCAAAGTTAGGATTCCTCTCACCCTTTGAAAAACTGTGGAACATAAAACCCACAGTAAGCCACTTTCGAATCTTTGGCTGTGTTTGCTATGTGTTTGTGCCTTCTCACTTACGCATGAAGTTTGATAAGAAGGCAATAAGATGCATTTTTGTCGGATATGATAGCCAAAGAAAAGGGTGGAGATGTTGTGACCCTAATACTGGGCGATGTTATACTTCACGAAATGTGGTGTTCGATGAAGCATCTTCTTGGTGGGCACCTCAAAATACAGAGTTGCCAAATTCAAAGGAGATTGAGGTCAAGCTGCAACAAAATATGGGGGAGCAAAAATATGAAGCATGCCAGCCAACAAATGAAGGAGAAGACGAGCCGACTGTAGCAGACGAGCCTACGATATCATCTCAAAGTCCCTGGCGGTCTGGTGTACATCAAGGAATACCAGAGAACATCGGGTCGAATCTTCAACAAAATGACGAAGAGACAACTCCACAACCAAGAAGATCTAGCAGACAACGAAGACCAAATCCCAGGTACGCTAATGTAGTAATAACAGAAATGGAGGATATAAAAGAACCTACATCATATGAAGAAGCATCTAAATATCATGAATGGAGAAAGGCTATGGAAGAAGAAATTTCTGCATTAAATCAAAATCAAACTTGGGATTTGGTGCCTAAACCTAAAACTGTAAAACCCATATCCTGTAAATGGGTTTACAAGATAAAAACTCATCATGATGGATCAATTGAAAGATATAAAGCTCGTTTAGTCGCACGAGGATTCTCACAGCAATATGGACTAGACTATGATGAGACGTTTAGTCCAGTAGCAAAGATCACTACCATACGTGTTCTACTAGCACTTGCAGCAAGTAAAGACTGGAAGCTGTGGCAGATGGACGTGAAGAATGCCTTCTTGAATGGAGATCTAGACAGAGAAATTTATATGATACAGCCAAAGGGTTTTGAAAGTAAAACTAATCCAGAGTACGTGTGCAAGCTAAGGAAGGTACTTTATGGTCTAAAACAAGCTCCGCGGGCATGGTACGGTAAGATTGCAGAGTTCCTTCTTCAAAGTGGATATATAGTATCTTCTGCAGATTCTAGTTTATTTGTGAAGATTGAAGGAACAAAACTAGCAGTAGTGCTAGTATATGTGGATGATTTAATTATCATAGGAGATCATGAAGATGAAATCTCTCAAACAAAGAGAAATTTATCAGTTCGCTTCCAGATGAAGGAACTTGGGGAGCTCAAGCACTTCCTTGGACTCGAAGTTGACTGAACAGAGAAAGGTTTATTTCTTGGTCAACAAAAGTATGCAAAGAATCTATTACAAAAATTTGGAATGTTGGACTGCAAGCCAATATCAACTCCAATGGAGGTGAATGCTAAGCTATCTGCATATGAAGGAAAAGACTTGGAGGATGCTACTATGTACCAACAATTGGTAGGAAGTCTTATATATTTAACACTGACGCGGCCAGATATTTCATTTGCAGTTGGAGTTGTAAGTCGGTATATGCAAAGTCCAAAGAAACCTCACTTGGAAGCAATCCGACGAATATTAAGGTACGTTAAAGGCACTATAAACTTGGGGCTTCTATATAAAAGAGGAGAGGAATGCAAGTTGGTTGGTTACTGTGATGCCGACTATGCTGGAGATCATGATACACGACGATCGACTACTGGATATATATTCAGCCTTGGTTCAGGAGCAGTATCTTGGTGCAGTAAAAGACAACCAACTGTGTCTCTGTCAACTACAGAAGCAGAATATAGAGCAGCTGCTATGGCAGGCCAAGAATGTATGTGGTTAAGACAACTACTTAAAGATTTACATCAACAAGTTGACTATGCAGTTTCTCTCCATTGTGATAACCAATCAGCAATACAATTGGCGGAGAATCCGGTATTTCATGCAAGGACAAAACATGTGGAGATACATTATCAGTTTATCAGAGAAAAAGTACTGCTAGAAGAAATTAAAATGCAACACGTTAAAACAGAAGATCAAGCGGCAGACTTATTCACTAAAGCACTCAATATTACCAAGCTTACAAAGTTAAGAGAAATGCTCAACATGGTGAATAGAGAATCAATCAAGAGAGTCGACATTGAGGGGGAGTATTGATAAATATCAATGCCGACTTAGCTCCCTAGAAGAATCTAGAGTTATCTTGTTTTCTCTTTAAAAATGGAGAACAACTAGTGCCTTGGAAGTGGTGAGAAAAATATCTATAATTAAATATTTCTAGAAGTATCCACAACTGACTTTCTCTTCTATAAATAGGTGATGATGTATGAGTTAAGTGTCATGTGCATAGCAATAGAAAAAAGAGAGAGTGCTGTACGTGTGAGTGTGAGTGTGTGTCCTTTGAGTGAGAAGAGTGTGAAAAGGTGTTTTGTGTCCTAGTGTAAGTCAAAAATAAAGTGAGTGTGAGTGTGTTAGTGTGTGTTGCTCATTTGTGTGAGTGAGTGTGTTGCTCTCTTTATACGTAAGAGTGTACCAATTGTTTTATATTAATAAAAATCAATTTTCTTGGTTTCTCCTTTAGTCCTTTGTCTCCAACACACTCTACATGGCAGCCGAGAGAGGATACAGTGACATGGTGTTTAAGATGTTAGACAAGTGCATATCACCAGCTACTGGTGGTCCTATTGGTAGAAATGTTCTGCATGCCGCAACCACAAACAAGGATAAAGGTATTGTGAAATTCTTCATATATTCAATGAAAATTGTTCTTAAAATGCTAATCTATTCATTCAGCTATGTCTAGTGGAACAACAACTTAAATATATGTTTTTTTATGGTATTACTGCATGCTGATATATAAATCTTCAAAACTCAGGCTAAACAGGTTTAGCCACAGAATTTGGTTGCATATTTTCATAGAAAATTAGAGTTTCGAATCGGTTTAGGTTCGTGTTATTTATAATGCTCCAATATAATTTATTTCACAAAATAATGAAAAGAATTTATGTACTTTTTTTTTTTTTAATCCTCTTTCTCAGTTGATATGATTATTATATATGCTAATTCTGTTTTCTGGAACTAACATCTTTGATTTTTCTTTAATTTAGATATGATAAAAAATATCCTAGAAAAAATGGGAGCTCTAATGTTGAAAGAAGCAGATGAAAATGGCTTGACTCCGCTGCACCATACTGCATATATAGGATATCTTCCTGCAGTGAAACTGTTTTTACAATATCCAATTGGTAGAGAAGCAGTCTACATGAAAAGTAAAATAGGAAACACCGCTCTTCATCTTGCAGCCCATTCAAACCATAAGGAGACGATGTTGGAAATTATAAAACGGTGTCCGGGATGCTGTGAATTGGTGAACGATAAGGGCTGGAATATTTTACACTCAGCGGTGCACAGCCGTGATACTACTGGACTGGCAATGGGCTCTATACTGAAAATGAAAGCTCTCAGTAGCTTGTTAAATGAAAAGGATAATGAAGGGAACACACCACTCCATTACATCGCCAATGCGGTAAATATTCAACGAGCTGCTCTCATTGATCACCCACAAGTGGATAAGATGGCATTCAACAAACAAAACCAAAATGCCCTCGACCTTGCTTCCACTGCTCAAGCTTTTGTCCAGAGGAAGGTCAGCAATTTCTACACTTCTCCAACCTTGCCACGAAAATTAAAATAATACAAAATAAAAAACGAAAAAGGCACTCTTTTACTTTGGCCACCCTCAATAACATATATCAGTAGTGTTTTTACTTATCCATGCTCAGTTTACATGAAAATATATTATCATATTATTTGGTATGTATATTTAGTATAAAATTTGGTCTTCTTTAGCACTACTGCAACATATATAGGGGTAAAATTGATACAATATTCAGATACATATATACATATGTATATATATACAATTAGGATATTTTTTTTTTTTAACCATTGGATTACATTAAAGATTGATATTTAAAATTATATTTATTCATCATTAGGTTCATAATGGGTTTACTTTCTTTAAATAGAATTTTAACATATTATTAAATCCATATTTAATTACGTTTTAAAATTTAAATCTTAACCTTCTAAAATTAATGAAAAAAATAATATTAAAACTTTCAAAGTCAGTCCTAATATGATTCTAACTATATATATATATCATGGGATTCTCACTTCAAGAACCTCATAATATGTATGGCAAATTTTCATAATTATTTCATAAAATTACAAAATACTCTCTAACTTTTCACTGCTAAATATATAGAAAAGTCTTTAATGTTTGATCTAGCTAATAATAATATGGTAATGTAAATCATGATGATGATGATGATGATAACACTCTAATGAATTTACTTTGACTTGTTTAATTGTACCGGTCTTTTTCTAAAACATTTTTTTCCCCTCAAAGAAAGAAAGCTGTGTTTCCAATTCATACCGTACATTGGGAAAAACAGAAAAATTCCATAACTAATTGGCTTTGGTTTCTCCACTAAACGATCTTGGCCAAATCTTGTTTTTTTTTTTTTTTTTTTTTTTAAATATAAAAATGGTCAAATTTTCATCGCAAATTTGTTAGCATACTAAAATAATTATATGTGAAAAACTTATCATTGCAGAATTCATTTAAAAGGCTGTAGAAGAAAAAAGGTCTAAGATCCCAAATGCGTTACGACAGTGCAACGGCAAATACAGGTGGCGAGAAAGGAAATAAAAAGAAAGGAAACAATTACCTTGCAACGGCAAATATTGGTGGCGAGCAAGGAAATAAAAAGAAAGGAAACAATCTTTTTGTGAATGGCTTCAAGGAAGCAAATTTGATTGTGGCAGCACTAATTGCGACAGTAACCTTCACAGCAAGTTTTACCTTGCCAGGAGGTTACGTGAGCGAAAAAGGTCCATTACAGGGCACTCCAGTGCCCGGGAAAAGCCCAGCGTTCAAGTCATTTATTGTAATGGATGCCATAGCGATGGTCCTTTCAAGCTCTGCTGTCTTTTTTCACATCTTTTTGAACTTCAGACAGGAAAGCTCGAGGATTATGTTCTACCTTATGATTGCTTTCTTTCTCATCACCTTAGCTATGGCAGCAATGGTGGTTGCTTTTGTTACAGCCACTTATGCTGTTGTAGACTACTCCACAGGCCTTGCCATTGCTATTTGTGTCATTGGATTGTCTTTTTTCATTTTCTATTTTGTATTATTTAAGAAACTTTACACTCCTCTACTTGAAGATGATGACAGATCTTCCTTCCGGGGGTTCGGTAAAAACAATAAAGAAATCCTTGTGTAAATTATTTGAAAATATTATATATCATAAATAGACTTTTCATCTAATTATCAATGACTGATTGATTTAGAAGACGTTAAACATGTTAGAATAATAATGAGAACAGGACATAATTAATTTAATTCGCTTACTGAGGCTTGATTTTCCAATAATGAAATTGGATCTTTCTATGTAAATCCATTAGGATTTATGACCTATGTCTATTTTTAAAATAGGTTTAATCATTATTATTTTGTGTGTGTTATAAATAAGAGTTGGGATCATTATTTTAACATACGGCCGTATTATTTTAACCTAGTAAGAAAGAGTGAAAGTTGACAGAGTTAATTTCATATTGGTCTCTATCATGTTGTTTGCGGGTTCCATAATAATCAAAGATCAATGGCAGGAACTTCTAATCAATCTACAATGAACAATATCCACCAAAAACATTTGATATGTGCTATTGAATAACATGAGATTTGGAGGGATAATCTATTGGTTTGCTGTATATGATATGGATTATCCTCCTAAAATATTTACTTAAAATTTATCAATGTATCAGATCATGGTTCATGATTGTTCAATATGCTGCATCTGCTAAATCCGTTTATTGTTGTTTGTTATCTTGTTCTTATGAACCTTTCAAAAAAATTTTATATGTTTTTTATCCAGTTCACCATCATTGTAACACTTGCTATCCTTGGTTTTAAAATAAGAATCATTAAATGTTTTTGAATTTGTATAGTATTAATTACTAAATTAAGGTTTTTGTGTATGATTGTGTGAAAAGATGGTTTTGCCCTTATCTATTTTACACACACTAAGGGTGTAATATTCTTTTTATTTTTAATTTGATTATTTGTTGAATGTTTTTGTGAATATAGAAATTAGGCTTCTTGAGGTGCAAAAGAGTGCCAAGTGGCTCAATATGATAGGTAGATTGATGACTCGATCGCCAAATTAGCACTAAGAGTAAAGTAGGGTTTAGCCCATGCAGATGGGTCAAATTTTCAATTTTCTCTAGAAGGCTATATGAGGAATTGGACAACCATAAGTTATGACGAAAAGCCTCAGAAGTAGGCTCTCCAAAGAATTTTACAAATTTTTCTAAAGAAAATCATAGAAGTTTTAGTGCGTGTATGTTTATGCTTACAGGTCTACCTTACAAAAAATTAGGCTAACCGGACCAATCTTGCTTTTTGATTTGGACAGGTTTTGGAATTGGATTTAGTTTTCAATGACCCATAGGCATGTGGATATTAGGATAGATGAATTTTGGATGGAAAAAGTGTCAGGAACCGTCCAGAATTCCTCCCCGGAACCCTAGACAAGTCCTGATCCCAGGGAAATACCACCGAACCTTCCAACGGAAAATCCGGCAGCACCTCCCCTAAGGGTAGGACTTACCACAAAATTACCTGCACTGAAAACACACTTCTATAATCGTCCCCTTATTCCTCCCACAAAACTACAAATTGATTCCACAAATTTACAGCACTCCAATAAATAACAGCAACTCAGTGCATAAATAATAACTACACGTCCAATACAGTATACAGAGCATTATACAATAAATGTGGAATTAATACCATGACAGATAAGAAGCAATACAAGATAGGGAGGAAAAAGGGAAGAAATACTTCTTGAACTTTCGGCAACGAACTGAGACGTTGGGCTCGCCCGGACAATCAACGTCTCCAACCTGGACCTAGGGGAACGGAATTTAAAAACGTGAGATGCTAATCATCTCAGTGAGTGACCCTATCTACTGAACACCTTTAATATTAATAATATACCAAATAAAGAATTTTAATTAATACCAACAACTAAATAGATAAATAAATAATAAACAATTGAAGTAATATTTTCTCTCAAACCCTCACTAATCACTCCGTTGGAAATGTTCCCCTTTTAAAACATTTTCGCAAAACCCGATACTCGTACTTCCCAAAAACCAAGGGATCAAATAATTTAATAAACAACAAATAAATACCGCAAATATAAATAAAATGTAATAAATTATAATAAATAATTTTTGTACTCTTTTGGGTTTGAAATTTCTATCCGAAAAATTTGTACTTGACGCACCACACCATATATCAGTGATGCCCTCCGATACCCAGCGTCCTGAGCACCGACTGGCGGGGAGATTAAAGAGAGAAACTTGCAAACGGCACTTCGGCGTCCCGACAGTACCGCTGCTGAAACCGTCAGGGGTGGCTGTGGCCAATATCAAACTTGCCTACCCACGGTCCAATGGCAACCACGGGAGACATAATACTTGCGCGCTAACCATATACACATACACCAGAACACCAATACTGTATGAATGCGTCTGAAATAATTATTAAATCAACCGTACCGTTTTTCCAAATTTACCGTGGGAGATATACCAAATTTTCACAAATACCATCCCACATATTTTCATTTAACAACCCGGTACGAAAACATCGATAACCAATAAACAATAATTTTTCACGAAATACGAAGTTCAACAAACAAAATACCGTGGGCATAATTATAAAATTAAACCACCAATTTAAACAAATATTTTCATAAAATATTTAAACCAATTATGCCCGAAAAATAATACTTAAAACCACGTACGATTATTACTGAAATATACTTTGCTCATGCATAATAAATAAATTAAATCACAATAAAATTCATAATTAAATCGCACCACATGAGCATAATTCAAATACCAATTAAACATCAATTAAATATAATTAATTGCCCAAAATATTTTTAAAGGTGGGTCACTCACCTGGAGCACGCAATTAACCTAAGATCCTCTATGGGATCAATTCCACGACTCACCCGTGCTCCTAGAACACAATTCACACACAGTCAAATAAATTAATATTTTATTCGGATAAATAATACTCGGTACCCGGGGGGTTAAACACAAACGTTAACCAAAATTGTCGAATAATATACCAAATCGAAGCTTGTGGAACGAGGATCGCATTACCGGTCTCCATCGACCCCAATTCCGCCAGAGGTGGCCGGAATTTGGCCGGAAAGCTTCGACCGGTCTTGATTCCTTGGCATCTCACAAACCGCTTCGAATTTTGGAAATTGGAGGCCATATTTGAACTCAGAGGACCCAAAATAGGGGGAGAGGGGTGGAAATTTGGACTGGGCTGGCCGGAAAGGGCGAGAATCGCCGGCCACCACGACTTTACCGGCCTGATCTGGGCGCGTCGCCGGCCGGCCGGTTGCCAAATTTGGCTGGTGAGCTCGCCAGCATGTGGTCTTGGACGGTGGCCGGCACGTGTGGGCAATGGGTGGCCGGAAAAGATAAACACAGGAGATAGAGAGACGGCCGGTGGGAGAAAATGAAGGAGAAGGAAGAAGAAGGAGGAAGAAGAAGAGAAACGGCCCCGTGGCCTTTTTTCCCATGTGGGGAGAAGAAACGAAAAAGAAAAAAGGAAAATAAAATAAAATAAAAATAATTAAATAATATTAAAAATAATATTATTATATAAAATAACAATAATAAAATAATAGGGTATTAAGCATGGTTGACATGTGGCATCTCCACATGGTGACACATGGTCACATTTATTAAGTCACACGTGGCACATCGTTACACGTTTAAAAAAAATAATATTAAAATAATACAGTATTTGAAAAACTCTACAGGTCCATAACTTTCAAACCACATGTCCAAATCGGACGTGCCGCTAGTCTACGATCTCGTATCGACGAGCACTTTACAACCATGCATGAGTCAAAGCTCAACTTTACATGAATAAAATGTCAACTCCGACACCCCTTGGACAGTTTGGACCTCAACTTGTTTTGCTCATAACTTTCAAACCGTAGCTCCGTTTCAACGTGTTACTAGTCTACGAACTCGTGCCAACATGTACTTCGCAAAGGTACCTTAATCAATCTAGAATTCCAACCGGAACAAAAAGTCAACTTTTGATTCCTTGGTCAACGATCAAAGTGAAAGTCAACGGTCAAACGGTCAAAGTCAACGATCAACGGTCAAAGTTGAAAAATTTCCATTGTACTTTGGGACGGGGTGTTACAAAAAGGATTTTTGTTTTCAGCTTTTATTTATTTAATTGGGATAAGATAATAAGGAGTATATATATATTATTTTCTTTTAATTATCTTTTCCTAATATTAATTAATTTAGATTTTCTAAAAGCCTTAAACAGTATTTAAGATTTATGATAGTGTTTTCTTTTTTTTTTTAATCACGACACAACCTAGAGAGGAAGAGAGAGAGACTTCATAGAAAAGGAAAGAAAGAAAATAACTATAGTTGCTCTAGGGTTTCCAAATGAAAGTTAGAGAAGCTTTAAGACTTTTGAAGGACCAAGGTAAAATCTTCTCTTAGTTTGATTCTAGATATTTTAATCTGGTATAGAAACTAAGTTAAATTTTGTTTTTAGTTTCTTTTAGTTGGGAATCAAGACTTGGATGGATTTTTTATTAGTGAGCGAAATCAAGGTAATTTTCTGTGCTATAGAGGATATTAGAATATGTTATTATGTTTATTTTTATGTGATGTATCGATTTAGATATTTAATAATCTGTATGTGCTATCAACGATATTTTTGTTGGTTTGATTCTTTTCAAAATATGGTTTTAAAGTTTAAGTTGAACAAACAGTTTTCCATCTCACCTGAGTAGAGCCCATTACAACCACTTTTTTATTGTTAATAGAAATGTTTATCAAAACTAAATGTAACTTAGAAACTAGACTCATCAATAAACATTTTCTAATTTGAACCACTCCCAAAAGTTTTTTCTATAATTAGTTATAAATTTTCTAAAATGATATTTTTGTGTTGTCAACAAATCTATACCAAGTCTGTAAACTTGAGTTTCGATTTAATTAACTTGTTACTTGACCTCTAGGTATATTATATTTCAAAATTAAACTTAAAATCCTTTCTTTTGAGTTAAGAACCACTGAATTTGGATTTTTATAGAATTATTTATGATTTTTTAAACTTGACTGACTTTTAGGAAAATCAGAAAACACTACTTTTACTTGAGTAACTAATATGCATATACATTTATTTTTTATCTGAAATTTAACTGCATAATCTGGACATTCCAAGGAAAATTTATAAATTTATTTTATGTATTTTGGACTTATATTCAATTTTTGATGAATTTTACAATCTCGGTGAATCTGCTGGAAAATTTATAATGGTGTTAGTAGCCCAATTTTGATTATTATTTTTATTGGGTCAAATAAACTCCTAAGTTCCTAAAATTTTACATGTTACCTCTCTGATATCTCTATTAATTTGTCATATCATTTATTATTTGCGAGTAATTGATGTTTAATTTCCCATGTTCTATGTTAAAACATTTTTTGCAGATTCTGTTTTGTGCTTCTAAAATATAATTGAGTATGTTTTTGTGCTTATATAGGTCTGAATATTTTTGTATAGAACCTCAACTATATTTATTTTAATTTTGTGAAGTTCCATTCAACAATGTTAAGTTTTACCTAATGATTTTATTTATAAATGTGGATATGAAAGTTATGTAATTAATTGTGACATTCCAGACCACCAGCATGCGATATTGTCCTCTTTGGGTCTGGAAAATCCTCTTACAACCTAGTCCTCAAGGTTTTAAAAGGCCTCACAAAGGAAAGGTATCCACAAGCTTATAAGCCCTGCTTCATTCCCCTTTCCAACCGATGTGGGACTTCACAATCCTTCCCTTTTGGGGCCCAACATTCTCGCTGGCACACCGATCCGGGTCCGGCTCTGTTACCATCTGTGGCAGCCTAGACCAGCCGCATGCGATATTGTCATCTTTGGGCCTGGGAAATCCTCTTACAACCCAGCCCTTGAGGTTTTAAAAAGCCTCGCAAGGGAAAGGTATCCATATGCTTATAAGCCATAATAGTGAGATGTATTACTAACATTGAATTTAGCACAAGGCATAAAATTCAAGTATCATATCTAAATTGGTTATGAACAGTTGTGGTGCTCTACATCTAAGTATATAAGTCACTCTCACTATGTTATGATTAAGTTAAGTTAAGTTAAGTGGGTGTTTACACCTTATGAAAATCCAACTTTGATTTTCATGCGGTCTATGTTAAGACATTCTATTAAGTATTATTGACATTATTTTGTTAGACGAAATATATGTTATAAGCTATGTGGATATTATCTATATTGTCATGTTTCAAGCATAAGGTATTGATTTACGTTGTAAATCAAAATGCAAGCCTACTATAACTTACGTTTAATGACTTATGCACTATAAGATATGGATTATGATATATGTACGAGTGTGCATTGTGTATAGGTTTTTGCATATTTCTTCTTTATAATGTAGAAAATTATGGAGTTTACTTGTAAACTTACCCTTTATATGTTAGATCTTTTAGGTGATAATAATAAGTAAGCTTTATTGGTTCGTGTGGTGGATCATCAAACCATCTTGGTGACACTTGGGAACTTATAAATAATAAATTTTATGTTAGGAAATAAGTTGCTTAAGGATGAACTCCAATTAGTTTATCTAGGTTTTTAAATGGATTTACTATTTTATAAGTATTGTTTTAAATTTGTTTAAGTTATTTGTTGGAATTTACTTATAGTATATTTTTAAATATTAGTTTCTATTCAAAATATGGGTTTTTGAATAATATTTATTTCTAATTAATGAAGTTTTTAAAATTTCCATTTTTCTTTTATGTTACTAATTGATGGCCATTTTAATTATATTCAACTTGAAGGACATGATTAGAATGTATTACAATCATCACCTTCAGTATTATCCTATCATCAACTATCAAGACCCGTCAAAAATTTTTCACCGGAACCCTAGACAAGTCCTGATCCCAAAGAAATACCACTGAACTTTCTAGAGGAAAATCTGGCAGCATTTTCCCTGAGGGTTAGACTTACCACAAAATTTTCTGCACAGAAAACACGCTTCTAAATACACCACATTATTCCTCCCACCTTACTATAATTTATTTATATAAGTTTGCAGCATTTCAAAAAAAATAAATAAATAAATAACAGGGAATCAGTGTAATATTATAAATAAATGTCCAAAGCAGTACACAGAGCATTCTAAAGGTACAAATAAGTATGAAATTTAATACAACAAAAGATAAAAGAAATAATACAAAGTAGAGAGGAAAAGAAAGAAAAGCTTTTTGGACTTTCAACAATGAATCAAGACGTCAAGCTCACCTCCGGACGATCAATGTCTACTAACCTGGGCCTAAAGGAACGGAATTTAACAACATGAGATGCTAATCATCTCAGTGAGCGACCCTATCTACTTTAATAAGAATAGTTATAAAATATTGTAATAAATTTGGCTAATTAATAATATTAGGAAATAACATTTTCCCTCAAAATCCTTACGATTCACTCAGTTGAAAATGTTCCCCCTTTAAAATATTTTGCAAAACCTCATAATTTGTATAACCCAAAAACCAATAAAGTAATTAACCAATAAAACAATTAGAATACAGATAATTTTAGAATCTAAAATTTAACACTTCGAGATTAATATAATAACAATTAATTGAATTTATAATAATTATCATAAGATAAAATACAATCACAAATAAATTAACCAACCCAATATTTAATTCAACATATAATTATGACATTTATTAATCAAGCCATGGGAAAAATCAAGGAATATTAATAAATAATATGCAACAAATCAATTCAGTAATAAAGGGATTTAACGTAAAACAAAATTGATTTCAATAATTAATTTATAAAAATTAGGCTCAATAATTTAATAAAATAATGAGAGACACCGTAGAAAATCTTTTTGATAAATCTTAAATTTATGTAAGCTTTAAAAACATGGTAAAATATATTTTTGGACACAATTTAAATAAATAATAAAATCAATATAAATAAAATTCATGTTAAAACTTCAATTTAAATGAAAAATAAAAACATGAGTAAAATACATTTAATTTCAATATCACTTTGAAAAAAAAAACATTTAATTTTTGATAATCGATCGGGAAAAT